>NC_067403.1:241906920-241984420 GCF_016432865.1 Antechinus flavipes
GTGACTTGTCTAGAGTCACATAACATGGCTAGTGAACATCCAAAGCAGCATTTGAACTTGTCTTACCTGTTGCAAGTCACTGCTCCTTCCACAGCAATAGAACACAGGTTGTGAGCTAATTAGCCCAGTGGGGGAGTTTTAGCTTAATTTTCTGGTCGTTTTTTTAATTAAAGCTTTTTATTTTTCAAAATATATGCATGGATAATTCTTCGACATTAACCTTTGCAAAACCTTATGTTCCATTCCCCTCCTCCCCCTCCCCCTCAGATGGCAAGTAGTTCTGGTCATTTTTTAGATTATTTTTTCTAACTTGTTTTGATAGAACCACAGCAGTGAAAGTACAACCGAATTGTAAATTATACAATTTCCTTGACTTTGTTAAAATATCTAAAATTGAGGCTATTATCATTCAGTGATGTTTTCGGTCGGTCCATCGAGCTCCACGGAGCTAAGTCTTAGCGGGCAGCCATTGGGGAGTAATTGGATGCTTGGAGCCAGAGAACAGGATTCTCCTCTTTACTCAGACACCTACTGTGTGACAGGGGATGTATTCAATGCCTCCAGACTCACTTTTCTTCCTCTTTTGAAGGGGGACGATGCTTGAGCCCTCTGTTTTGGGGGTGATCGTGAAGAGCCCTCACGGGGCACATAGCAGCTCCGGGAACAGTTTGGCAGTTGAGGACCCATCTCATGGCTAATCCAGCCACGAGCCTCTTGAGGGCATTCTACCATAGGTTTTCTCCAGTCCTTTTTGGGATCCTTTCCAGCCTGGGCAGCCCGGCAGAGTTTGGGGTCGATGGCTCTCACCAATGGCTCTTTATTTGCTTCTCGGATGGACGGTACTTAATGGAGGCGTGGGGAGCGTCGAGGCTCTCTAGCACTCTGCAGATGGAAGGACTGTTCCTGAGGATATTGTTACCCGACCTTGACCTCATTAATGCTGCTTTGATCAGGGATATCTGTCTGGTTTTGGGCTCCTTTGGTCTTTACTCACGTAGGAGGAAAGTGCCCGGGTCCCTTGCTTTGCGGAGAGAGCCCGGGAGGGCCAGGAAGCGAGGGGAGCCGCCCCCCGGCAGTGTTCGCAGAGGGGATCCCACTCAAGTTCCCTCACCTATTTTTGAAGTCCTTCCTATGAGCAGAGGAGAGTCAGCACGGTGAGATCGATAAAGAGCTGGCTCCTGAGCCTGAAGACTTGGGTTCAAGGCCTGCCTCTGAAACACGGGCTCTCTGACCCGTTATTGCCCTTTCTGGGCTCCCGAGCCAAGTCTTGGTTGGGCTAAATTGGGAGAGTTCTGCTTAGGCAGGGGTGGGGTGGGGGAGTTCCCATGCCAGGAGTTTCGAATCCTACCTCTTCCCCCTCCCGCTTCTCCCCAGATGTGTGAAGGCCGCCTTTGTCTTCCAGATGTTCGGTCTCCCGAATGATGGAAGCTGCCAGCCCCGGCATTTGGGTCGTGGGGCTAGCGTAGACCTTGCTCGCTCTCCCGGCCACAAAGCCGGCTCTTGGTTAATTTGCAAAGCAGGAGACTGACTGTCCTCGAATGACCTAAATGCTGGTTTTAAAGAATTTCTCCTCTTTCTTTTCAAAGCAGGTTCATTTCCTCCCTTGTGGCTGCGTGTTGGGTCTCCTCAGCTCCTGTCTGGCTGCTTAAGTAGAATGAGCCAGCAGCTTCCATTGGTAGGAAAGCAGGGTCCCGGCTACAATAGAAAGTCAGGCCTGAAAAGATGGCCTTGGCTCACCCCCCACGGTGCGGAGAAGCGGGGGGACCAAGACCCCAAGGCAAGTGACTTGTCCAAGATCGTGACGTCCGCTTGTGTCAGAGGTCAAATAATCCAGTCTCTCCTCTCCTGCCTCTGAGCTTCTCCTGCCGTCCTAAGTTGCTTTTCCCACCCTGGATTCCCAAAAGATGCACAGTAACTCTTAAGTGCGATATATTTATTTCTGTCCAACTGGACTCGTGTTCGCCTTATGCTCAGAATCAGAACAGCCTCACATGCTTTGCATTTCTTTTTGTTTCGACTTATTTTAAATTTTTATTAGCATTTTATCGAAATGAACCCTATGGCTTTTTAAAAAAAGTTTAGCTATTTTCCTAAATGTGATTTTTTATTTTTATTACAGAGCAACCGTAGGAGAATTTAGGAATCTTAAAACAACCCTGTTGTGTTTCAGATGGGGAAAGTGGATCCAGAGAGGAAGCGCCTCCTGGAAAAGGTGCTGTCCCGCACTGGTTCAGGGCCTTTCCCGCACTGGTTCAGGGCCTTTCCCACACTGGTTCAGGGCCTTTCCTCCCTGGACATGGCCAGTGCTCTATCACTGAAATCACAGGTTCCGTTGATGTCCTTAATCTGTGCAAAGGCCTTGTTCAGAGGACTAAGGGGTGCCAGATAGCAAGATGACCAGTATTTCTAGGACTAAGTGACCAACCTAGGATCTAAGGTGGGATTTGAACTCTGGCCTTCTGGAGACCTTACAATGAATAGTGCTCAAGGTCAAGGAGGAGATCTGGGATTCAGATCGGTGTTCTCCAGCCTCCAGGCCGATGTTTTTTCTTTTTTTCTGCCCGTGTGGTGGTCCCGGGTGGGCCGAACAATGTTTGCCCTTGGCCCATTTCAGACACTTCTGAAATGACTCTGCTGATAGGTCCATAGCTACTCTACTCAATTGGAGCAACCATTGGTGCTTGGACAGAAGCACCTTCTGCCTTCAAGCCTGGATCCTCGGATGCTAGAACTGGGTCATCGTCTCTAACTCCCTCTTTTGACAGATGGGGAAACTGAGGCAAATCACTTAAGGTCGCGCAGCTTGGAGATGGTGAAGGGAGGGTTTGCATCCTGGTGCTTTCCCCATTCTTTCCAACAGTCTCCCATCGGAGGCAGCCGGTTCTTCAAAGTGTCAGCAGTCGGAGGAGCGCGCTAACTCGGCCTGGCGCCGGCGGCTCCTCGAGGGAAGGTACCGTAGGTTTCTTAGAGATTTCAGATGCAATCAGGGCAGTTCTCCCTGTACTGCTTCCCAGGTCACTGTGAGGTAGGATGGAAAAGCAGCCATTATTTTGGGAGGCAGGAGCTTCCTGCTTCCCTTTCCCCACCTCTGGTTGTCCTCTGCTGCGTTTCCATGTGTAGGGGAAGGTCACGGCCCAGGTGTTTTTCTCCTTTCTGTCTGCCTTTCCCTTGTATGAGGAAAAGGTCAAGACTCCAGATTTAGTTTGCCTTTACTGATGTTGCCAGCTGCCAACGGCCAGTTCTGTTTTGTGTAGGAGGTGTAATAGCCAAAGAGTCGGGGATTGTCAGAGTGGGGAGGGTGTGAAGCCTTAGAAAGTCACCCTCCCTCCCCTCAGGGATGTTAACCGTCAGTGCCCCCCTGGGGATGGGCAATGACTAGCTCAGGGGCACCCAGCTGATAGAAAGCCTTGGGCCTGCTGAATTCCAGGATTGGGTTGTGTTTTTGCTTATTTTGTTCCCCCTCCTTCTCCTCTTGCTCATCCTCCTCTTTTTCTTTCTCCTTTTCTTCCTCCTCTTCCTTCTCCTCCTTTTCCTCCTCTTCTTCCTTCTCCTTTTCTTCTTTCCTCCTCTTCTTCCTCCTCCTCCTTTTCTCCCTCCTCCTTCTTCCTCCTCCTCCTTCTTCCTCCTCCTCCTGCTCTTCCTCCTCTTCTTCCTCCTCTTTTTCCTCCTCCTTTTCCTCTTCCCCTTGCCTCTCCTTTTCCTCCTTTTCTTCCTCTTCTTCCTTCTCCTTTTCTTCTTTCCTATTCTTCCTCCTTTTCTCCCTCCTCTTCCTCTCTCTTCCCTCCCTCCTCCCCCTTCTTTTTTTTGTCTGAACTTGACAAACACCATCCATGATGAGGCTCTTTCTCCTGGGCTGTGTGACTAGTCTCTCTCCCCCCACCCCCCAGTGTCCCCTGTATCTGTGCTGACAGCGTTTGCACCAGGGAGATTGGGATGAGGGTGACAGCGGCAGGAAGCTGCCTTGGACTCGGAAAGTGAAAACGTGCTTATTCCTCGGCCCCGAAAGTGTTGGATCAGGAACATGACTCGTAGCTTTGCATATTAAAAAAAATTACATCAGTGGATAAAAATACCGCCTGTCACACTGTGTGGGGGCTTTGCTTTAGAGATATAAAGGGCCTATTGTCTGTCACCCGTTCTGTTATTCCGTCACTTATTAGCCATCCCCCAAACCTGAACATTCGGCGTGAAAAAGCTGAAACCCTGCTCCTCCTTAGTGTCTGAACGGCACCGGGTGATTCACCTGCAGGCCCTGCAGCGGGGAGGGCGGGGAGGCCGTGGGTTTCCAGTCTTCCTCTGGGGTTTGAGATTTAATAATTGGTGCTGAGCGCCGGGTCTTCATTCAGTGCATATTTATTAAGATTCTGCTAAGAGGGGGAGGAAGAAGGAGGGAGTGGGAGAGGAAAAGTGGGGGGGACACAGAGATGGATAGAGAGGGAGAGGGAAAGGAAGAGGAAAAGAGATGGAAGGAGGGATGGAGAGAGGGAGGGAGGGATGGAGAGACAGAGATGGACAGAGAGAAAGAGACAGAGACAGAGGGGAGAGAGAGGAAGAGGGAGAAGGAGAGTGGGGTGTGCAGAGCCTGCCCTCAAAGAGTTTACAATCTAACCATGTGAGTCTATGTTCAGATGAGCAACAGGCAGTCTGGGAATGTCGGAGGAGGGTGAGCCCTTTCAACCAGGTCTAATCAAGGCAGTCTTCTGGGAGGAGGTGGTACCCGAGCCGGGCGTAGACAACGGGATTTCTGTGGGCAGAGATGAGAAAGTGTGTCCCAGGCAGGAGGATTAGTCTGCAAGGAAGGAGCATCTGTAAAGTGAGCGTGCCGGACAATGGGAAGGGCCCTGGCTGGAAGACCAGGGGACCCTGTTCAAGCCCCACTCTGATGTTTATGACCTGTGTGACCCAGGACAAGGCTCTTTCCTCACTTGTTCATGAGGGCGGTGGGCAGAAGGGGCTCGAGTCCCATGCAGATGAAGATCTGGCAATCTGGTCATGGATATCTAGTTTTCCTGGCTCTATATTAGATAGAATATCTAATATTCTATCATTAGTCTATTAATTAGTCCCTTAATTTAGTCTATTATTAGTCTAATAATAGTCCATTATTAGTCTCCTTGAATTCATACATGTCGTTGTATCGATTGATTAAAATGTAGAGTGATGTGAAGGGAAAGAAATAATATGAAATAAGGCTGGAAAATAGATTGGACACCGACTATGGAGGGCCTTGAATGCCAGGTTGAGGGGTTTTTGTTTTATTTTGTGGGCAAGGGGGAGCCATAGAAGGCTTTTGAGCCCAGAAGTGACACGGTCAGTCTGTCCCTTATGAAGGTTCTTTTGACTGGGGCAAGATGGGTGAGGGCTCAGGAGCCTCTAGACTCAGCCGGGAGACTTTTGTTGGCCCGGCCTTTGGATCCAGACACCGAGGATAGAAAAGACAGATTCTGAATTCTGGGAACTTTCAATCCTTTTATAGACTTGAGTGACACATATGATGGGGGAGGGAGCTGTTTTCAAGTATCTGTGGGGCAGAAAAGCCAGCGGAGACTTGCTCTGCTTGGCCCAGGTGGGACAACTAGGGTGGACCTAGAGTTAGGTGGGCCTGAGTTCAAACGTGGCCTCGGGTAATTCCTATGCAGCCTGTGGCACAAATATATTTTTGTCCCCATTTTACAGACATGGAAACTGAGTCCTACTGTTTGTGATTTGCTCTAAGCAACATACTTAAATGTTGGAGTCAGGACTTGAATCCAGCTTTCCAGCTGATCATTCTTTCCTTTATATCATCCCACTCCACTCTTGATTATGTGGACAGGGGAGGGAATTCACTCGCTCTCTCAGTGGAGTTGTTCATATAGTTTGTAGAAAAGGTAGCGGGCAGTTTACATGACCCAGGTCTGGATGAGAAAAGAATCCAGTGGCCAGAATGGACCACTCTCCCCTAGTAGGATGCATGTCCCTGGAGGATGGTGATGGTGTGGAGTTTTTGTTGTTTTTTGGCACATAGTAGGCACTTTAATACACACGTGTTACACTTCTTTTCGCTCCGAATGCTCCTAGATTGCACTTCATTTTGTGCATTTAGGGTTTTTTGTGTCAGAATGTGTGTGTATGTGTGTAATGAGTCACGGTCAGGGGAGAGATGGCAACTAAAAATAAGAAGCAGCTGATATTTACCTCGGGTATTATTTTCCAGAGCGGTTTAGGGCATTTCCCAGGATCCCGCTGTACGGGACCCTCGCTAGCTTTCTTGTGTAACCCCCTTATTGTTCAGATAAAGAAAGGACCGACGGCTCCAATGATCCCATTGAGCCTTTACCACAAGGCCAAAACACAGGCCCTGCAGGTATTATTTGTCTCCATGTGACACCGTGAGAGATGTTAATTAAATGGTCGGCTCAACCCTGGGCTCTTCCCTCTGCCCCCTGTAGTCTCCGTCCTGGGGAGGGCCTCCTGATACTCCCACCGGAGAAGCTGCCCAGTGCCGCCAGCCTCGGGTGTCCCGAGGATTTTAGGAGGAAAAGAAGAAGAAAAGCGTCCAGTGTCGGGAAGGAGGACGAGCCCCCCAGCTCGCAGGGAGACAAAGGGGGCGTCTGTTCTCCTGAAATAGAAGGGCGGGGGCCCCCCGGCCCACAGATTTTGTCGAGTTGGACTCTGTCAATGGCCAGACTTTGTCCTCTCAATGTCCCCGCTGTGACTGCGGACTATGGGCTACTGTCAGAGTAAAGGGAAAACCCTCAACCCTTTCCCTCCCCCACCGGGTCCTATCGGCCCCCCTTTGTTTCTTCATTTGCATAAATGGTCAGATTGGGTGGTGGAGAGCGAGGTTCCATATCTAGGAAATGGTGGCTTTTGGGGGGTCGTGAATAGTACTGTTCATTCTGGTCCGTTCCTCTCTAGCAGTTTTTTTCTGAAAAAGATCTGAGAGTGTCAGTGGACTAGAAGCTCAAGATGAGACAATGAGGTGATATGGCTGGCAAGAAAGTAAATGTGATTTTGGGTCGGGTTAAGACCCAAGGCTGCAAGAGGAGACGGTCCTGCTGTCCTCGGGCCTGGCCGGACCGTGTTGGGAGAGTTGTGTTTAGTTCTGGGCCCCACACTTTGGGAAGGGCATCGAGCACTTGGAGAGTCCGGGGAGGCCTTGGGTCCATGCCACGTGAAGACTGGCTGAAGGGACTGGGGCTATTTTGAGTTTCCTGCAGAAGAGGATCCTTGGAAGAGGAGTGAGCTGTCCGGAAGCCTTTGAAAGGCTGTACTCTGGAGGACGGCCCAGAGTTCTTTCTGCTGAACCTCAGAGGGCAGAACTTGGCCCAGTGGGGAGACGCCCCCAAGAGGTGCATTTAGGATGGGTGAGGGGAGACGCTTCTTACCAGCGAGCCCCCCAAAGTGGAACGGGGGCTGAGGTGAGGGGAGGCCGCCATGTCTGTCCCCTTTCTGTGGGGGAATGGAATCAAAGGCCCGAGAACCCTCTGAAGGGACGACAGAAGGGATTTCTGCTCAGGCGGGAGTTGGACCGGCAGGTTCTTGAGGTGCAGGCCCTGTTCTAACCGTGTAACATAAGCAGTTGCTTAAAAATGGCTGGTGAGCGGTGGTAGATGGGACGTGCTGAGACGGGGGCCGTCCTGGCTGCCGCGGCCTTCTCTCCCCCTCGGGACCTTCCAAACTGCTGTGCCGTGGCCCTCGAACAGTGCCGGGAGTGTGAGGATTTTCTGGGGGAAAGGGAGTGCGGGTGAGGGCTCCTTCTCTGTTCGTAGGCCACAGAGGCTCTTTGGGCCCCCTCCAAAAGGGAAGTAAGGGAGACCATCCCTACAGGAAGTGCTACTGGGAAGCTCTGCAGCCAACTTCTTCTTCTGCTTTGTCACATTTGGATGCAATGTGAGAACACTGGATTTTTTTTAAAGCACTCCCCCATGTAGATTTGCTTTCGCCCTCTGCTCCTGGCTTAATAGAGGGAAGTCGGGTCTTCATTTGGGGAGGTTTGATGTCAATTTTTTTTCTAAAGCTTTGAATAAATTTTTGTCACCTCTTTAGGGACCTTTTAGGCCAGAGATTCTTAACCTGAGGCCTGTGAATTTGCTCTTAATCATATTTTGATAATTTATAATTATGTTAAAAATTTATAAGCCTACGTATTTTAGGTTTTTAAAAACATGTTTCTGAGAAGGGGCCCATAGACCTCACCAGCCTCTGATTCTGCTCTCATCGATTCCACAAACTAGCCAGGTGACCTTATGCAAGTGATTTGACCTCTCTGGGGTTCAAGGTTCTCATGTGTCAGCTGATTTCCAAGTTCCCGGTGGCGACAAAATGCTCCGATTCCTGCTTTCATGGCATTGATTTTAAAAAAGCATCAATTGCTGCCATCTGCTGATAGAAGGAAGGAAACGAGGCACTTTGAGTCTTTCCTCAATGGAAGAGAAATTAAATATTATAATTTCAATTTCAATTCAGTTCAAGAGACAGTCATTGAATGGCTACTATGGGCCGGGCCCTGGGCTAGGTATTGTATGTTCAGAGATGACATCAAAACAGTCCAACTGTTCCCGCTTTCAAGGAAGTAATATAGGGGACAAAGCGGTAACATGTGTGGCTTGGTATGTATGATAGACGTGGAATAAATATAAAGGAGATTTGCAGGTTACAGAATATTAACAAAGTCGGGGAGTAGGCCGGGCCTGCGGTGGGACGTGGCCTCTGCACTTGGCGTTGAGGGGCCTTTGGTATTCTAAGAGATGGAGGTGAGAAGGAGAGGGCGGGCGGGACACGGCGAGAGAGAACGAGCTTTTTGACCTAAGTTAGTGACCCGGTCCGTTGTCACACTGGGAATCGGGATTGGGATGGAGGATGAGAAGAAAAGATGGTTCACTTAGGTGGCAAGAATGAGGGATGACGGCTCCTAAGTCAGGAGAGGACGGGGAGGCCTCTGGGACTCCCGAAGATGGCTACAGCTCTGTCCCCGCAAAGATTTAAAAAGGGCGGATTCTTTCTCTTTTGCACACTGCTCTGGGAATTTGGAAATGATGTGGACTTGGGGAAATGGTTTTTGTTGAGTTCTTCTACCTCTTCGCCCTGCCTCCCGTGACCCTCGGCTAATGTTTTAGAAGGAAACCCAAAGGCTTTCTCTGCCCTGGTGGTGATGGGGTTCCAGGGAGGAGAGCAGCAGGGCAGCCATGGGCTGCGTGACCTTGGCTCATAAAACGAAAATTGAAAAATGAATGCAGGAGATTCCCCATGTTTTTTCCTCTTAACTCCCTTTTAAGAACAACAATAAACAAAAAAAGCATCATGAGATCTCTGGGACAATTTAACGCACTACTCAGCATTTCTGCGGGTTTTTACTGTTTAGGGGGTCATGAAAGAATCTGTGGCAGGACTATCTTGGGCCGCTAAAATGGGAACCACCGGGGGTCATGGACTCACAGTCAGAAGGGGACGGCACCCTCCTCTAGTTCAAACTCCTCATTTTGCAGATGAGGAAATAGGACTGGAGAGAAGAATGACTCTTCCAAGATCATACAGTAGCTGAGCTGGGATTTGAATCCAGGCTCTGACTTCAGAGTCGGCTCTTTTTCTGCTAAAACACATTGGATCCCTGAGTACTAAGATCCACTGGCCAAATGCTCCCATTCTTGCTGCCTGTGCTTTGGGATGGATTTCTGAGCAATGGTCCAGCTTGGACACCTCCCTTCTCCCCTCCCCCCCAATCTCCCCAGCTGCAAAATTATCAATTGTTTTTTTTTTTTCTGGTTTGCATTTTCTGTAGCCTAGTGGGTCCACTGATTTCCTTTTTTTCTTTTTCTGTTGCAGATTGCTGTTGCAAGTGACTGTAAGTACCATGGATTTCTTTGTAAATATGCTGTCTGTTTTCTACTGACCTCTGATGGAGATGCAGGGGAATGCATGTTCACTCAAGATCACCAAGTCTTCAGACATTTTGGCTGATGATCTTTCCTTCTTTTCTTCCCTCCTTCCTTCTTTCCTCCCTCATTCTCTCCCTCCTTTCCTTCTTTTTTTCCTTATCTTCTTCCCTTTCTCTCTCCTTACTTCCTCCTCTTCTTCATTTTTTCCTTCCTTCCCTTCCTCATTTTTTCCTTCCTTCCTTTACTTCCTCCTTCCCTCCTTCTCTCCTTCCTTATTTTCTTGTTTTTTTCATCCTTCTTCCCTTTCTCCCTCCTTACTTCCTTTCCTTCCTCATTTTTTCCTTCCTTCCCTTCCTCATTGTTTCCTTCCTTCCTTCACTTCCTCCTTCCCTCCTTCTCTCCTTCCTTCCTTATTTCCTCCCTCCTTTCCTTCTTTTTTCTATCCTTCTTCCTTTCCACCCTCCCTCCTTCCTTCCTTCCCTTCCTCCTTCTTTCTCTCCTTCCTTCACTTCTTCCTTCCCTCCTTCTCTCCTTCCTCCCTTGCTCCCTCCCTCCTTTCCTCCTTCTCTTCTTTTTTTCCTTCCTTCTTCCCTTTCTCCCTCCCTTCCTCCCTGTCCTCCTTCTTCCCTCCCTTCCCATTTTGGGAAGCCAGTAAGGTCCACCTTTTTTTTAGCTTTGACTTCCTTTCAGGGTCAGGGAGCCATAGTTCATCAAATGGACTTTTGGAATTACAGTAGTCCATGTATAAACACTTAGAATTTCTGGGCGGTTTCTTTCTTCATTAATCTGATTGGCAAATAAACCAGAGACTGGCGAGTGCTTGAATCCCTGGGATCAGAAGAGGCTCTGTACATCCAAAGAACAAAGCAGTTAGAAAGTAATGGGATGTATATAGGAGGGAGGTTAAAAAGGCTGGGGTGTGTAATGTGGGGGAGGGGGGAATTTAAAATCAGCTGATAAGGATTTAAAAAAAATTCTTATTGATGATTTAAAAAAAAATACTGCTGTCATTTCCCTCAGCCTGCGTAGAATGTTTCTTGGGAATGTAGATAGGAGTTTCAGTAAACAAATCAATACACTGCCCATGTCAGAAAATGAAAGCTTTATTTGCACCTGGGGTCTGGCCACTTCCATGCTGAGAGGGAAGTGGATTGTATCATGCTCAGGCCTCTATTTCCCTCTTCATCATGGTGCTTCTCAGCAACACCATCCTCTTGTTTCTGCCTTTTTGCTCTGTATCGATTTAAGCGATCTTTCCTGAATCTCTTTGAATTCTTCATACTCATAATTTCTTTTGCCATATTCCGACTATATTCATGTTTCCCAATTTGTTCAATCTTTTCCCAGTCAATTTTTGCTTAGAGGGGAACATTCCTTCTCTCTCTAACCACATTGGGGCCTAATGGTAGCTAGCTAAAATTTAATCAATAGGTGATAATTTTAATACATGCTTACAAACTGCTTTATATGCTGTGGGGAGAATTTGGGATTTGGAATTATGGGACATGGGCATGAATTCCAGCTCTTACATACTGATTGTGGGACCCTAGAACTTTTTTTAGTTTCAGTATTCCTAATCTATAAAATGGGGACAAATATGTCTACTTCACAGGGTTATTTTGAGGCAAGTGCTTTGTGCTTAAAACTCTATAGAAATGAGAATAATAGTTTATTGTTTTATTTGATCCAGTAAGGTAGATGCTGTATGTCTTCTACTTTTCCATGTTACAGATGTGGAAACTGAGACTTAGAGAAAGGATAAATGGCTTTCCCTGAATTGTAATACCTGGGAACCAGCAAAGGTGGAATTTAAATCCAGGACTGTTCCCACCGTTTTATCTTGCTTCACTTTCAGTGAAATCTTCTCTCCTGAGAAGCTTGTCTGCCTTGGTGAGGCAGTGCCATGTGGCGAAAGAAGTTTGGGTTTGGGTTTGGAGAACAAAAATTCGAAGTCCAGTTCTGTTCCTCAGGACTCGGTCTCTGCGGGTTCTGGTTTCCTCGTTGAAGAGACCGGACGGGATGTTCTCTGACAATCTTGTGTTTTTTTCATCCTACAATAATCGATGATGTCCAATTTCAAGGTTATGACAACTGAGACCCTATTTTTGGATCTTGTTTCCTATAGGTGTTCAATGTGATCCGATGACTTTAAGTTCCACAACCACTGAAATTGACTTGATTGATTTATCAGAAAACTTGTCCATCAGCAACGTGACCAGTGCAGGGAGATATGTGTCTTGGAGCATGCAGTCAGAGAACGGAGGGAACAAGACAATTGGGGGACTGAGCCCTGGGGAGACGTACGAGATCGAGCTGAAGAATGGCACCAGTACCTGCTGCAAAAAGTGGTCCACACGTAAGTGACATCAGATCTTTTGTGGGCAGAGGTCCCGCCAGGGCTTCTTTAGGTAGAAGGCTGCTCCCCGTCATCCGGCAGAGTGTGCGGGTGAAAGCAGACACGAAACTTGGTTTCAAGCCCTGATCTCAGCTCTAGAAGCTCTCGAGGGATTTGCCATCTTGTTCACTTGGACATTAGTGAGAGCCAGCTGTGTTCAGAGCCTTGGGCTAGCCCAAGGTGGTGTCTGGGGGAAGAAAAAGGTCAGCGGAATATAGCCTCTGCCCCAGGCTGTTAGGGAGAACAGGGAGGTGGACAGGTTTCCATCACAGAGATGATACATGGGTCCTTTAGAGACGTGGAAGGCAGAGGATGAGGAGATGGTGGCCGTGGCTTCTTGGAACATATGGCAGAGCTTTTGAAGTAAGACTGCAAGATGAGGGAGTGGCTAGATTGTGGGGAGCCTTGAATGTCAAGCAGATGAACTGGGACTTTACTGGATGGACAGATACTAGGGAGACACTGAAGGTTCTCAAATACAGGAATTCATGGTTAGATCTATACTGGTCTTGAGTTCAAAACCTTGGACAAATTTGTGGTATAAACACTCCTCCTTGGACCACTTCCATTTTTTGGTGAAATATACAGAGACATATCTTCATCCCATTGTCTGCTAAGTGGGCCTTCCCCAGCTTCTCTGGCTATTTATCAGTTGTCTTGGTGGGCAAGAGGAGCTTCCTAGCTGAAGGTTTTAATGAGGCTGCTGGGTGATGTACAGTGCTGGGCTTTCATCTGGGAAACCCTGAGTTCAAATCCCAGTTCAGTCTTTTACTATGTTAGTTAATTGGGCAAGGTCAGCCCAGCCTCAGTTTCCCTTTGTAAACTGGAGATGATAATATCTCCCTTCTAGATTTACTGTGACAGTCAAAGGCTTCACAATCATTAAAACAGCGTAGAAATGTTGGCTATTGTTATTTCTGACTAAACTTTGACGATTTCTCCCCAACTCCCATCTCCATTTAGCTGCTTCCATGGGCCAGGTCTTCTCAGAGTCCACATGGAGACGGACTTTGCCCATCTCTCTCTCACCTTGTTCTTCTGCCATTGGCTTCTCCTGCCTCATCCATTCCCTCTGTTTTTGTCATGGGTCTCTATAATTCATAGAAGTAAATGTGGTGTTGGAGAGAGAGGATCTTGGCTCCTAGATCTGGGAAAGACTTGAGGCATTTCCTTAAATTCCCTCATTTTAGAGAGGAGGAAACTGGCATGCCAGGAAGACCCCCATAGTGGCCCAGGGCTGTTCAGGTAGAAGGTAGTAGCATGGGGATTCACACGGTGCTCCTCTGACTGACTCCATGTTCTGTACCATTCCTATTGGATCTTAGAACCCTTTGTGCATCAGTCTGTGTCCCCAGACTTTTCCCAAGCTGAGCCTTCCTCTCTAAGAAGCTCGTACCTTCTCTTTCACGATCCTGGGTCTTTTTTCTGAATAGGATCATATTGGTGGTTTGCAAAGTGTTTCCCGTGAACCCTTTGGGTTCTGAGACCCTTGAAGATGGGGCAGAAGCTTGTCGTTATTGTTTTGCATGCCATGGAACATTCGTTAAGTGTGGAAGCCACCAGGGAAGCTTGTCTTTGCTTTTGGCACGCTGCGGCTGGATTTCCTTTTCAGAATGGTGCACAGGAACATACTGAGATGATGAAGTTCTTACAGAATAAAATTACCTTTTTCTCCTGGAGTCTTTCCACCACTTCCATCCAAATCACTCAAATTACCTGGATCTCAGTTTGCTCCCTATAAGATGAGAGTGTTGGACTGGATGCCCTGCGGTTCCTACTAAAATCTGAACTTGTGGAAATTCAATTCTGCAGGTTTTTGTGGTGCACCTTGTGTGCTAGGTGCTGGGGCTGGGTGGTTCACCAATGTATATAAAAGCATTTATTAAATCCCAAGCATATGCAGTACAAATATTAAAGCAAAAATAGTCCCTGGATGTCTTCAGGGACCTTTGTTCTAACGGGGAAAGATGGCACAAAATGGGAAGGTGTCATTTGGTCCAAGAAAAGATAAGTGAATAGGGTTCGTACCCTTTGGAACCTTGCCCTCCAGGAAGGAACAGCAGAAATAGAGTCCAATCACCCAGGATATATGCCCACAAGGTACTCGGAGAAGGGAGGAAGGAGGATGGCTCCTGCCTGGAGGGCAGGGATGGCTTCATGGTGGCTTGGCTCCTGATTGTTTTGATCCTTTTTCCTCTTTGCCATTTGTCTTTTTCTTTTTATTATAGGCTGAGGTTAGAGTCTGAGCCCCTCCCTGGAGTCTTTCTGAAATGAAGACAATGGACAAATTGAGCTCTCAGGGGAGGACCTTTCCAACTGTGGAACCTTGGTTACACTGTGACCTTTTAGAATTCCCTGATTTCTGTCAAGGTCATCTCTCTCACATCCCCTGTTACTTCCTAATTATCTGTTATAGGGGAGAGTAGGGCTGGCTCTAGATCTGAGGACATGAGTTTAAATTCTCTCATATTAACTTGGCCAAGTCACTTCCTACCTTCTTAACTCAGTTCCCTCATTTGTAAAATGAAAAGGTTGGACTAGAGGCGTCTGATGGTCCTATCCAATGCTAGACCCACGATTCAATAATCTCTGTTTGGAATAATGTTTAATTGTCTGTGAAGACTTTTTTTTGCCAGAGGAAGCTTCTTGAGTTCAGGAGCTGTTTTCATTTCTGTCTTTTTATAGCCCTAGTGCACAACACATAGTAGGTGTTTTGTAAATACTTATTGAATTAAATGGAATCAAATTGAATTCTAGACCAGGCTTTTTATTAATCCTTTTGTTCTTGTGGCCGAAGTAAAGGAATAAACCTTACTTTGTGATGGGAGAAATACTTTGGAGGCTTCTAAATGTGGAGCATGCTTTTGTTCTTCTGTTTTATTATTTACTACAATCTTTTTTTTTTTCCTTTAAAAATTTAAACAGAACCTAATCCTGTATCTGACATTGAAGTTGTCAGCGTGGGTACAACCGAGGTGACCTTGACCTGGAAGAACTCTGACCGAGCTGCTTCTCAGTACAAATACATTGTACAGTACCAGCAAGCACGTGAAGCGAAGGTCATCACCAGCCGGCATCCGGGCGTTACGGTCACAGACTTAGCAGCTGGCACTTATTATGTGTTCTCAATCACCCCAGAACTGGAAGATGGGACTCGGGGACTCCCGAAAGTTGTGACTGTTGTGACAAGTATGTCAGTGTTCCCTGAGCAATAATTAAGTCCCTCTGTGGATGGGATGGCCTTGGGCCACGGGACCCCTCAATTCATATTGACTGAGTGATAAAGGGATTGCTTATCAAGTCTGGGGAAAAAAGAAGCGGGCTGGGGTTTATTGGAATTGAAAACACTGAAACAGCTGGGTGATTGAGTTCTCAGACTGTTTGGATGGGGAGACTTCCCCCTCTGTGCCAGTCCCTTCCAGCCTCGAGTGACTGAAGGAGGCTTTCATAGAACTTAGGGTGGTCATGCTAAAAGCACTGGGCCTTAGTTAGGCTTGTTGTAGTTCATACAAAGAAAGGCCTCAGACCTAAAATAGGAGGCACTTGGAGGTGGGCTGGGTGCAAGCAGGGATGGAACCGGGGCTGGGGAAATCAAGGATAGGAACGTTCAGACCCTAGAAGAGGGAATCAGAAAGCCCGTTGTATTGCTGGGTGGATTTGGCACCTAGAAGTTTGCCAGGCTGTAATTACTCCTCCATCTATGGGGTGGGGAAACCTTATCCTCCATTCTCTCTACAATAGACCATCTCAAAGATGTCTGGGCCGTGGTTTTGCTAAGGAAGGATGGGTTTTTGCCAGTGTGGGCCAGTCCCTCTGCCTGAGGAGATTGCAGTCTCATCCGAAGTCATCCTTCTCCCTTCCTTCCTGTAAACTCTCCATTGAGGATTTATTAAGTAGTTTGTCAGGATACGGTTTTTATTTTTATTTTTAAAGTTTTCCTGGTGTTTTTTGTATTTATAGCCTGGTTGTTTCTTGAAATGTCCTGGTTTTTCCTAGTGAATGAGCCCTCTCATGATAATGAAAAGACACAGTCATATATTTGTGAATTTTAATGTCTGTGTGTGTGTGTGTGTGTGTGTGTGTGTGTGAGAGAGAGAGAGAGAGAGAGACAGAGAGACAGAGACAGAGAGAGACAGAGAGACAGAGAGACAGAGAGAGAGAGAGAGAGAGAGAGAGAGAGAGAGAGAGAGAGAGACAGAGACAGAGAGACAGACAGACAGACGGAGACAGAGAGAGATAGAGACAGAGCCACAGAGAAAGAGACAGAGAAAATGAGTGAGAGTGTGTGTTTGACTTGGAAATAGAGACTTAATCAGAAACTATCAAGCAATTATTGCCTACAAAATATCTTTCCTGTTTACTTGCAGGCTCAGCTGAAGGAACTGAGGCCATTTAGTTTAGAGAGAGAAGACTTGCTGGGATAGGAAGAGGAGAGTTGTTTTTAATCTCTGCCATTTTTTCCCGTCCACTTTTGGACAGGGACTAGTAGGAAGCTGTGAGAGTGTGTGTATGTGTGTGTGTGTGTGTGTGTGTGTGTGTGTGTGTGTGTGTGAGAGAGAGAGAGAGAGAGAGAGTGACAATGTGAATGTAGGTGACTGTGTACATGTGTATGACTTTATTTGTGCTTGTATGAGTATGTTTGAAAGTATGAGTGTGCATATGTGTATGAGGATGTGTGAGAATATGTATGTGCAAACGTGTGAGAGTGTGTGTGAGTGAGCTCATGTGTGTGTGTATCGGTTTAAACGTCAGACAGAAACTGGCCTTTCTGCAGCTTCTTCCCTAAATAGAGCAAGTCTCACCTTGCTGCCACAAGTCGCCACTCTGTCCCTGTATGAACCGTCTGTTCTCTGGGCTAATTATCTCCCCCTCCCGTCAACAACAGCCTTTCCCTGTCAGATCTGCGGCCTCCTGACACGCTGGTTGCCTTCCTCTGGCTGTCTTCCAGCTTGTCCCTGTTCTCCTTAAAATGCGCCCCTAGAAGTAACCCTCATGCTCCTGGCCCGGCCTGGCCCCGGCTACATGGCTTGGTGTCTTGTAGAGGGATTGGAAGGCTTTAAGTTCCCCATGGAGGGATATATTTGTGTATTTTAATGCCTGTGTGTGTGTGTGTGAGAGAGAGAAAGAGAGACAGAGAGACACAGAGAGAGACAGACAGATAAACAGAGAGACAGATAGACAGAGAGACAGAGAGAGAGAGACAGACAGAGACAGAGAGACAGAGAGACAGAGAGAGAGACAGACAGACAGAGACAGAGAGAGACAGAGAGACAGAGAGACAAAGACAGACAGAGACAGAGACAGAGAGACAGAGAGAGGCAGAGACAGAGAGGTTTCTGGGAGAGTGGTTAGAGAGCTGGCTCCAGAGTCAGGAAGATGTGGATTCAAGTTCTGCCTGTGGTTAGTCACTTGCCTCTCAGTGCATTAGGAAGCTCCCTAAGGTTTTAGGTGGCAGAGAAAGTGCTGAGCTGCATTAGTCTGGGTGGTTTCCTAATCCAAGAGTTCTCTATGTCAGGGCTTCTTAAACTTTTCCCATTCACCACTCCTGTTTGTCCAGGCCCTGGGTACATAGGTATACAAAATAGGTATACAGATCAAATGTTTATTGATAATCATAATTTCATGATCCCCATATTTAGTTATGTGACCCCCACATAGGATCATGACCCACAGTTTAAGAAGCTTTGCTTTTTGTCACTAAAATCACAAGTTCTATTCCCTGTGTTCAATATGGTGCCCCTTTGGTTGATGAGTTAAAATTGATTGCTAACTTTCTCTCTCTCTCTGTCTCTGTCTCTCTCTCTCTCTTCTCTTTCTCTTGCCCTCCCTCTCTTCCTCCCTCTTTCTCTCCCTTACTCCTTCTCCCTCCTCTCTTTTCCTCTCTCTCCCTTTCCTGTTCTTTTCCAAACAGAACCGAATCCAGTGTCTGACCTCCAGGTCACAGATGTGGGCCTAGCTGCGGCCACCCTAAGCTGGCACTCGGACAACGGCACTGTGGCAGCCCGTTTGCTATTTAAAGCCTTTGAAGATGAGACGAAGCCATTCTCCCAGGTGCTACTGAATATTTCACGCCTCGAGCCAGGTTTCCAGTACCAGTTCACTCCGTCTCTTCCAGAACCTTGTCAGGCCCAAGGAGACTCCAACGCCACCCAGAGCAGGCCAGGTGAGCATGGAATTGCTTTTCCTGTTTTCTCTTGCTGAATCTGCTCCTCTCAGGTGAAACTGAGGGAGGAGGTTGGATTTGCCAAAGGGAGGAGGATGATAGGAGTAGTGAGAGAAATTCAGTGAAGAACACAGTGATTTGGGGATCGATTTACTGAAACATAACTGTGCTTGCTTACTCTCTGAAATCCCTGACCCTCATCTTGCACAGTGTCCTCAGGGCCCTGCTTTTGCATGATGCTAATGCCAGGGAACTGCAATCCAATTTAGGAAATACAAGGGGTCCGCTCTGTACAGATCCTTGTGCTTGGCCCCGGGGGGAGATGTGAAGTTTGGGTCCGACACGGCCCTGCCCTTGTGAACTTCCAAGACGGTTGTAGCAGGAGACCCAACTATATAGGTAATTATAATGCATAGTACTGAATGCCACATAAAGGTCTGATGATGGAGAAAACCCTTGTTCCCCAGCGATTTGGAGGTAGAGATTAAGGAGAACATGACATGTGTAGCTTGGGATTTAAAGGGTAAAAAATCTGCCCATGAGGGTGAGCAGTAACCAGATTGCTACATGTTTTCAACCCAATTAAAAATTAAAAAAAATATTTTTATGCTGAACTCAACACAAAAATAAACAAGCATTTCCACATGAAGACACAGAGTATTGTATCATGAATTTCAGTACCATATCATTGCTTAAAAAAAATAAATATATATTTACTTTCAAAACTACCTGTTGTCTGTGCTTCCCTTTAAACTTGCTATTCTCTGTGAAATATTTTTCCTTTCTTTCTTTTTTTTTTTTTTTTTGGCATCCCTATTTCTTTGTCTCCTTCCCTCCCTCCCCCCGATACCCCAATTCCAATTGAAAACAATCTTCCCCTCACCCCCATTACGGTTAAGCAAAGTCAACAAACCAGACCCACACAGTGACTACGAATTGTTTTCCTGCTCAAGTGACTCAGCATCAGTTCATAGATGACGATTCTCTGAAATAATCTTTATGGTGCAATAATATTCTGTTGCATTCATATATTACAGCTTGTTTAGCTGTTCCCCGTTTAATGAGCACCCTATTAGTTCTCAGTTCTTTGCCTTTTTATTTATTCTTTTTAATTTTCTTCAGCATCAGGAAATTATTTTACTTATCATTTTATTTTTTCCTTTTAAGTATTATTCTTCTCCCGTCTTTTCCCTACCACTTTATTCCCAACTATGTCCCTGAGTTTTATATATTTCTATACCAAACTGTGTATATGTGTGCTAAAATCTCGTAGGTTCATTTTATACAAGAACAAAGTTGATCTGATGCCCACATTTTTGTCTATCATTCTTCTCCCAATTATTGGAACTGCCCTACTTCCTTCTTCCTCTTTTCTAGTGTATTTCTTTTGCTTTCTTTTCTCCTTCCCCCATTTAAAATCCTTAGACTAGCACCAACTTATTTCTTCTCTAGGATATCTTATTTTTCTTAGGGAACTACCTCAAATCATTAGAAGACATTAAAATTTTGAAGAACTTTAAGGTTCCCCCATTGGACTATTAGTCCTTCATCATTAGGTAGCCTTTTTAGTTGCTCAAATTTGTCTTTCTAGATTTCTTTTTACTTTCTTTTACCTTCTCTTTACTTTATTATTTCAAAATTCCTATTCTGCTCCAATTATTTTATCAATAATACTTGAAAAGTCTCCTATTATACGAAATATCTATTCTTTGCCTCCTTTCCCCATAGATTTATGCTCATCTTTGTAGTATAAATTATTTTTACTGTAAACCTCTATATTTATATAGAAGTTGCCTTATCTTGTGTTATCCTAATTATGGCTCCTTGATTCTTGAACTCTTTTTCCTTGAAGTGAGAGCTCTGAGTTTGGCTATGGCATTCTTAGGATTTTTATTTTTGGAGTCTTATTTACAGAGGTGATTAGTAGATTCTTTCTTTTTTTCACTTTGCCCTCAGATTCTAATGCATTTAGTGAGTTTTCATTAATCATTTCTTGAAATATTATGTTTGGACTTTAAGAAAATTATTATGATTTAAGAATCTGATAATTCTTAAATTACCTCTCCTTAATGTCAGTTATTTTTGGCATTAGATAGCTTACATTTTCATTCCCCCCCAAAAAAACTTTTAATTTTGTTTTAATATTTCTTTCTGTCTCATGAAGTCATTGATTTGTGTTTGGTCTATAGTAATTTTCAGGGATTTATCTCTGGACCTATATAAAAATTTTTTTTAAATAATGATAGGTACGATTTGGTCTTTGTTGCTTTGTTGACCTCTATCACCTAGGATGTGTTTGCACAAGAGGGTTGGTTAGTTTTACATCTTGCCTTTGATCTTTAAACCTTGGAGTTCTGGATCTTCAGGGATATCTATGGTATTTTAGGACAGAGTGCTTGGGACCTCAGAGGCTCTGGGTTTGAAGTGTCCTAGTTTATGTGCTGCTATGAACATAGGCCCCAAATACTATGAACTAAGGTCCACACTATGAATAATCCAACTCTGCTGGGCCTTTTTCCATATTGCTGCTTCTAGATACAGAACTTTGTAATCTATTGGTATTTTTGGCCCATCCTTTGTTAAACTGGGAAATTTCTATCATTATTCCGGTTCCCTTTCCTTTTGCCTGTGGGCAAAGTGACTTTTTGTGGGTGGAGGAAGTTATTTGCTCCTAAATAACCAACTTACTTCCCTTCTGGGATATCTCATTTTTCTTTGTATCTAATTGTTCTTAGGTTTTTGCTAGAATGGATATGTGGGAGATGGGCTCTCTGTCTCTGTGTGGGCAGCCATCATTGTCCATGATGTTCTTCTCTTTCTGGGACTCTTTGCACAAAGGAACTTCTTTGTTCGATAACATGCTTTGGGCGATAATAATAATAACCATAATAAGAATAATAACAACAATTACAGTATTTATATGATGTTTTAAGGTTTGGAAAACAATTTAAAAATGGAAAACAATTAATATTTTTAAATTGTTTTCCAAACCTTAAAACAACATATAAATACTCATTTGATCCTCACAACAACCTTGGGAGGTAGATGCTATTTTTATTCCATTTTCAGATGGTGAAACTGAGACAAATGATGGTTAAGTGACTTGACCAGAATCACACAGATACTGGGAAGTATCCGATGATAGATTTGAACCCCAGCCTTCCTGACTTTGAGAAAACATTAGGATAATTATGAGTAGATCAGATTCAGACTCAGTTCTTCTGGGTCCTGAATGGAGGCCATAAGCCTGTCATTCAGTTCTTAATGTTTTATGTATCATGGACCTCTTGGACAGCTCATATATCCCATTTCATTCTAATGTTTTAAAATGCATAAAATAAAATACATAGGGCTAAAAAGGAAATCAGTTGTATTTGATGTTCATAAAAACTACGTGAGCTAGATCCTGTTATTATCCCCATTTTGCAGACTGAGGGAAAAGTGACTTATCTAGAGTCCCTCAGCTATTAATTATCTGAGATAACATTTGTACTCAGGCTTTTTTGATTCTAAGTCCAGTGTTTGTCCATTGCATTACTCGATGCCCTGAGGATCAAGCAGAGAACAGAAAAACTTAATCTGCAGAGAGATGGTTTGGTAGATATGTCTTGTGATGCATGAGTCACACCCCATGGGCTGGCCGTGGGTCTGTATGTTTGTGATACCCTTGAGTAGTATTGTGGGGATCGCTTTTTCATCTCTCCCTTGACTGACAAAGTAGATAGACTGAGAAGACTTGCCTTCTAGCTCATGGTGGTAGCTTCATTGATTGATAGTTTTATGTTTTAGACAGGGGGGAAAGTAAAAGAGGGCCTGAAGAGGTTAGTCCAAAGTCACTGCAAGCCCTGGAAGGATGGAGGCCAAACACTAGTTGTTTAATGTAGGAAAACACAGCCAATTAATTAGTTTTTATAATAACTTTTATTAAGTTATTATATTAATATAATATATTAAATAAATGTTATAATATTTAATGTTATATTTAATTCAATAATATTTTATATTTATATAATATGTAATATAAATATAAATTATCATTTTATAGTATATAATAATATAAATTACATTACACTATAATTTAATAATAATAATAAAATAACAAATAACTATATTAAATATATTAAAGTTATTAGTAAAATAACTTTTATTAAGGACATATTAGGTGCCAGGTTTTATGTTTGGCCCTGGCTCAGCACAGTCAACAGATAGTCCTTTCACTTAAGGGCCTTACAATTTAATAAAGGAGACAATAGGCAAATATATATAAAATATATACAAAGCAAATGCAAATACACACACACACACACACACACACACACACACACACAGACACACACAAAGAGCAAACTGTGAACAGCATAAGTGGGAAATGAGAGAGAAGGCACTGAAATTGGAAAGGCTTCCTGTAAAAGGTAGGATTTTATCTGGATCTTACAAGAATCTAGGAGGGAAATCATTCTGGGCACAGGGGATAGCATACCCAGAGCTTAGAGATGAGTCTGCTTTGCGTAACAGCAAGGAGACCAGTGTCATTGGACCAAAGAGTAGGGCTAAGAGGACTAGAAAGATAGGAGGGGGGCTACCTTTGGATGCCAAATAGAGCATTTTGATCCTGGAGGCAATATGGAGCCACTGTGATTTATGGAGTGGGGGGTGTGTGATATGGTTAAACTTGCACTTTAGAAAAATTATTGTAATGGTTGAATGGAGGATGGACTGGAATGGAGAGAAGCTTGAGGCGGGCAGACCCACCAGTAGCTATTGTGATAATCTACACTATGGGTGATGAGGGCCTGTATTAGAGGGATGACATAGGCTGTCAATGAGCAGGGTCTTTGGAACATAGAATGTCAGCTAGAGGGGCCCTTAGACTAGAGAAGATCAGAATTGGTCAGAGAAGATCAGAACTGGAGGGGTCTTCAAAGTGCAGGAAGTCAGAAACTGAGTAAATATATGGAGCAGAGTGAAATGGCTTGGGCCAGATGTAGAGCCAGAATTTTAATTTTTGGACTCCTAACCTTCTGCTTTAAATATTCTTTAACTGTTACCTCTTTTGGGTCTCCTTAGGTCAACTTTACTTCCCAAATGCCAAGTTACCCCAACAGCTTCATGGATTGAGCATTGTGATTGTTCATATAGTTACCATAAAATGGGATACTCAGCCCACTAAATGCCCACTGGTATAGAAATGGTCTTTCTTGGGCCAGAATGGCAAGGGAGTTAGGGATGGGAAACTGAGAGCCTTGAAATTGAATGGGATGGCAAAATAATCTCTTTGATATGAAGAAGAAATCAAGAGAAAATCATAACCATACTATGATGGTTATTGGGATATTGCTTGGGGAAATGCAACCAGGGCATACCTTGGGAAGCTAGGATATGCTAATTTTACACTCGCTAAGAGAAGACAAGAAGCCTTTGCTGCTTTTGATAATGACCTTTTGTATCGTTAGACACAGGTGTCAACGGCACAGAGATGAGCACGGTGGTGGATGACTCCCTTTGGCCAACCTTTGGCCCCAACACATTGGCACATGAATGTAACTTCCAAAAGAGAGACCAGTTGGCTGCAGAGATCTCCCAAAACACATTGACAAGGGTCCACATTACTGGGTTAAATTCGGGAACTTCCTACCAGGTCACTGTTTTTTCTCAAGCGGCCAATGGGACTGAAGGAGACCCTCTGATGAAAATCTTCAAGACAAGTAAGTATAATTCTTCTAGAATCACTCACAAGAAGCAGGCATACGTACAGATAAGGACCAGGTTTCCAAAAAACCTACATGGACTCAATTTTTGATTCTTGTTTCTGTTATTCAGAGATCTCATCTGCACCCCGCCTTTGGTTCTCATACAGCCACCATCCTACTTCAGGCCCTTAGTAGATCCCACTTGGACTATTGCAGTAGCCCCCTAATTGAACTCTCTTGGATTCTTGTCTCCTTTTTCTCCAGTCTTCTACCTACACAGCAGCTCAAATACTTTTCATTAATAATAAATAGCATTTATTTAACCCTTTAAAATCTACAGAGTCATGGGACATACTCTTGTTGTTGAGCTGTTTTCAGGTGTGTCCAATTCTCCATGACCCTATCTGGGGTTTTCTTGCTAAAGATACTGAGGTGTTTTGCCATTTCCTTCTCCAGTTCATTTTATACATGAGGAATTTGAGGCAAACAGACTTAAGTAACTTGAGCTAGATCACCACTTAGTGTTTGGGTTGGATTTAAACTCTCGAGTCCTCCTGATCCTAGCACTAGCACTCTATCCACTGAGCTACCTAGCTGCACCATTTGACATATAGTATCTCATTTGATTCTCACAACCACCCTGGGAAATAGGTGTTATTATTATTTCCTTTTACAGATGAAAAAACTGAGAGGCATCCTTTTCCAGGATGATATTCTAGGAAGTTTCTCAAAGCTAGGTTTGAATGTAGGTTTTTCTGACTCTAAACTAGTTTTCCAGTCACTGCCTACACGGGATGATTTTTAACACACACTCTTTGAAGGGAAGTATTTCTTGGCATTCTTAGTTGTTAATGTTCATGGTGGCAGCAGAACACAATGGAGGCAAAATTTGTTCCAAGTCAGGAGGACTTTGATCCACATCTTACTCTTTAAGCTTATGACCCAGTCATTACTTTAATTTTTGTTTCCTTAATCATAAAATAAAGATGTTTCACTCATTCTACTTCATGATCCTTTTCAGCTCTAAGTCTATGATCATTGGATCATTTATTATCATTTATTATTATGCTCATTTATTTATTTGTGTCATGTCCCCAAAGTGTGATGTTACTGGACCATTTTTACATTTTATGTACATAAATTAATAATTTATATTACTAAAGCATAGCCACGTGAAGCAACTTATCCAGGGCCAAACAGCTTGTAAACATCAGAACTGGAAATTGAACTCATGTTTTTGCCTTTCTCTGTATCCTAGTGTTTAACATGTGCAAGATATATAGTAAACAATTAATAAATGGTGGAGCCTGACTGATGGAATACCGGTTTTCAGACCTCACATCTCAAGCTCTTTCCATTCCTCTATGACTATTGACCTGAAAGAGAATATGTTGTATTTGACTGAATACATTTTCTGAGGAAGAATGGATTTTTTCCCCCAGTTCCTTCTGGTCCTGTGACTAATTTTGTGTGTTTTCCTTTTTAACAGATTCTAGTCAAGTGGTTAATGTCAGAATTGTGGAAGTCAGTGACACAGGAGTGAAGTTGACTTGGGAGAACAGTGATAACTCGTCTAGCTACACGTATAGGATACAGGTGGCTGAGGATGGTCATTCCTTTGACCAGAATTCTAATGATACCCATGTTGCTATCACAGGACTCAATTCTAGCACATTATATAACTTCACAGTATATCCTAAAAGAAACTATGATCCTGAAGGTCAACCAGCTTTTATTCAGACTTACACAGGTAAGTTCTCTCTTTAGTGACCAGGGTCTGTCTGCTTTGGCTATTGAATATATTAATGTTGAAGAAGAAAACAACAAAAAAAAAAAAAAAAGAGTCTAAACTTTGGGTCTAAAGATTGAACTCTGATGGAGAGAAAGGATGTTCCTTGGGAGTCTTTGTATCCTTTCCCTGAAGAATTCCAGTCTAGTTGGTTCTCTTTTTTGCAATATTCTTCTTTTGAGCCTTCTTCTTGTTGACCTGATGTATAGAAAACAGGCTGGTCCCCATTCTGAAGAGAATCCTATCATTTGAGACAGTTATTATTATTATTTTTTAAATTTTAATGTCTTTTTATTGATAGAAAGCATACCAGGGTAATTTGAGACAGTTATTTTAAAAAATTTCATAAAAAGTAATGTTTGCTTAATTGAATTCAATAAATAGTTAAATGACTGCTCTGCATAAGGCACTGTCCTTGTGCTGGATAAACAAAGACAAAAATGAGACTTTTAGCCTTCATGGATTCAGTGATCTATAGAATGAACATATTTTAAATGAAGCATATTGTAATCTTCTGACAAGATTTCATTTTTTTGTCTTTGTACCCCCAGTGCCCAACTTGATGTCGATACATAGTCAGGGCTCAGTGAATGCTTATTAGATTGAATCAAATGAAGAAGCAGCCTCTTCTTGTTAAAAGTTGTATTTCCCTTTTTTTAAAAATTATAGCTATTTATTGACAAAACATATGCATAGATAGTTTTTCAAAATTTACCCATGCAAAAACTTCTGTTCCAACTTTCCCCCTCCTTCCCTCCATCCCACTCCCCTAGATGGCAGGTAGTCCCATACATGTTAAATATGTTAAAGTATATGTTAAATATAATACATATGTATTATATATTTTATATATATATATAATATAGATACAAATACATATGTAAAAGTTGTATTTCTAATGCCTCAAGAAGTTCAAATTCCATGATTTATGGCCGAAATTCTACCCTTCTTCCCTACTGTATTCATTCTTGGACACTGCCTTTTAGGAAGGACATTGGTAAGCTGGAGATTGTCTAGAGTGGGATGACCAAGTTAGTGAAGGTCTTGAATTCCTGCCATCTCAAGGTTCGTTGAAGGAACTGGGATTGTTTAACCTCTAAGAGAGAAGATTTAGAGGGAGCATGATAGCCACTTTCCAAGATTTGAAGGACTGATACATGAAAGAATGAAGAAATTTGGTCTTCTGGGCTCCAGAAGACAGCATCAAGAGCTTGGTGTCAAGAAAATCTTGACCATAACTAATGATTGATGATGACGATGATAAATTGGAACTCCTCAGAAGTTAGAGTAAGATGCTAATAATAAGAATTGTAATAATGATGATGATGGTGATGGTGAGAAGAGCTATCCCAAAGGGGAATGGAATGCTAAGATAGTTGTGGATTTTTCAACGTTGGAGGTCTTTGAGCAAAGACTGGGATAATAACTAATAACTAAGAAGTTAGTATGTCATAGGGGAGGGATTTTTGTCTTGATATGAGTTGGGTTTTTCAGGTCCCTTTCATTCCAAGATTCTGGAATGTGGGAATTTATCTGCCTCCAATGTCCGCTGCTCACATGTCCACATCCTGGTCCTCAACCTAGTGACCAGGCAGTGAGAAGTTTGGAGTGTTTCAGCCTGGTCTGCCTGAGCTATTCCCTGACTCTTTCTGACCTATGACTCTTCTTTCCTGCCCACAGCACCCCATCCGGTCTCTGACTTTCGAGTACAGAATTTCAACACCACTAGCATTAGCTTAGCTTGGAGCAGCGAGGGCTTCGCCTTCAGGATCCTTGTTAAAGACCTCACACATCATTTGTTCTCCAGAAATGAGACACACCAAGAAAAACAGCTTGTAGTTACAGACTTAATACCTGGGACACTCTATAGTTTTGAAATATTTCCTCAAGCACTGGATGGAAGGGAAGGAGTCTCTCGAAAACTGGAACAAACAACTGGTGAGTTTACTGTTTTATTTCTTTATTAAGGCGTAGCTATGCTTTGGAACTTAAATGCATCCAGGATTCAAGATTTCATTATTGTAGGTCCTCCCTGTATCACTGTCTTAGTAAATAATCTTTATGTGATGCTTGTCCTTTGAGGAAAAAATTTGTTGATGACTTCTCAGGGTTAGCTTTCTCTGAGAGTAACTTGGCAGGTCCCCAGAATCTGGCTTAAAGACTTTGAAGTTTGACGTGGCCTGCCAGAGCTCATTGCACCTCCCTCGGAGCCTCTGAGAACCCAGAGTCATCTTTGGTCTGTGATGGGACAATGGTGGAAGGCTCTAGTAAAGAGGATTTGTTAACTGAGGTTCCTGAGAAGAGGTTATTATAGGGAGTATAATTGAAATCACGGGGCAGTTACTATAGTAAGGGAACCACTGGAAAGCCAGTCCAGGAGTCAAGTAGAGGTAGGGTCAAATCCTGTCTATAACACTTCTTGGCTGGCTAAGGGGATGATACTGGTAGTAATTTCTCCCCCCCCACCTCCACCCCATTCATGATCATCTCTGCACTAATTTTATCTTCTCATTTCCTTTTAAATAGAGCCGAATGCTGTTTCCAACATTGAAGTTGTATTTGTTAACACAACTACGATACACTTACAATGGCAGAACAGGGACAATGTATCCCTAGGGTATCGTTATCGTCTCCTGGTAGAAACAAGTGGATCCTGGGTCTTTAACTCTACAACCAGCTTCCTTAATGAGACCATTGGAGGCTTAGAACCTGGTACATGCTATAATGTTACCATCTATCCAGAAGTAGGAAATGGGACGAAAGGGAGTCCAGCGTGGAAAATTGTGTATACAAGTGAGTTTCTCAGATTGTCTTTCTTCATAAATACTTTGATTGAGAACTTCATTATCTTGGGAGGACAAAACTTAGATGGGCTAAACTAGATTTCACCTTGCAAGAGAAGGGTGCGTTTTCAATTCTGCCAACATTCATTAAGCAGTAGGTGCTGGGCCCTAGGCTGCTGAACGCTGGGTTTATAAAGACAAAGGTGGTCCTGTCCTCAAGGAGCTTACAGACTTCTTTTCCTGGGCATGGTGTATGATATCTACTCATAAAAGGTATAATCCTAGGAAAACTGAAGAAGGGAAGCCATTAACAATTGGGGTTTTGGATGGAGGCATCAGGGAAATCTTTGTGAGGATGTCTGAGACATCTGAGCCGAACCTTGAAGGAATATTGAATTCTGAGAGGAAGCAAGGGAGATTTCAGAGTTCATTACAGTCATGGGTGGGCTCAGAGCTAGCGACAGCATGTGTGACTATTTGCAGTGAGAAAGACTGGAAATACAGCCAGAAAAGTGGATAGGAATCAGCCTACGAGGGGCCTTAAAAGCTAGCAGGAGGAAGTCACATTTTATCTTAGAGGCAAGGAAAGGCTTTGGGTCAGAGAGTTATATGGACAGACCTGGTTTTTAGGAGATGGTTTGGTGATTGGATGTGCACATGCACGCACGCGCGCACACACACACACACACACACACACACACACACACACACATCCTATCCCTCTAGCTGAGGAGACTGAGGCAGTGACTATCTTGAGTTTGGGAGTTCTGAACTATAGCAGGAAACTTGAAGAGAGACTGTGAGCAAAAAGACCAGTAAAAGAAGCTATTTTGGTTATCTAGGGAATGTGGTGTAGACCTGAAGCAGGGTAAAAACCAAGTGAATAGAGAGCAAGAGATGAATGAGGGAAAGAGGGGGATTTGGCAACTGATTTGATATGAGAGATGAAGAAGGAAAAACCAAAGATGACTGATGTTACAAACCTGAATGGCTGAGAGAATGTGAGGTCCACAACAGAAATAGGAAATTTTGGAGAAGAGTTTGGTTTTTTGGGGGAGAAGGGAATAAAGTTGATATTTTTCATCCTCAGCATGTTGAAATTCTATAGGACATCCATCTGTAGGACTTTCTGTAGGCAGCTGCTGCCATAAAACTGGAGTTCTAGAGACAGATTAGGGCTGCATCTGCAGTGAGATGATCTCTGAATCCTTAGGAGAGGTAGTAGAGGGTTGAGCAAAGGGAGAGATGCTAGAGAGAGAATAGAACAGAGCCTAAGCTGACTTTCTGAGGGGACATCCATGCTAAGATGGTTGGAGATGGCTGTGATTCAGCAGAGAAGGAACAGGCAGCAGGAAGGGACATCCAAGAGGAGATCTGATCATTGGTATCAAATACTTCAGGGATACTAAATAGAATGAGGACTGAGCACTGAGCCATTGGATCTGGCAGTTGAGAGATCATTGGGCACCTCCAGGGAACTGATTCCCTAGAGGGATGGGTGTGTGTGGGTTTAAGGAAATAGAAAACAAACAAAGAAACAAAACACAAGTGGATTCCATAATACTAGCTAACTAAGTACCTTTTATTTGTCAAGCCCCTAGCCCCGTGTCTGACATCAGTGTTTCAAGCATCAGTACCACAGAGGTTACCTTAAGCTGGCAAGAAACTGACAGTGCCGCCGCTGGCTACACCTATCTCATCCTTGTCGAGGAAGGGTCCTTCACGTTCATCAACCAGACACTGAGGGTCAGAAATGCTACAATCACAGGTCTGAGCCCCGGCACTTCTTATAATGTCACAATCTATTCCCAAGTGGGAGAGGATCTTCTTCGAGGGGAACCTGACCACACATCCTTCTGTACAGGTGAGTTGTTCGAGAAGGTCTTCTCCAAAGTTAATTTCTGTCTGTGTATCTTCCTTGTTGACTTTGTCCATTGGGTAGTCACTCCCATTCTGTTTTCAGAAAATCCCATGTCTTGGATATACTTCCTCCCCTTTTCTGCCTTCCTCTAGCGACCGGGAGAGAAAACCTTGAATACTTTGCATTGGTGACTTTAAGTCTGTCACAGATATTTTATTAATAGTAATAGCACATATAGAAATATCTGTGTATACATACTCACACGCTATATAAACACACACACAATGTAAAAATACATATGCAAAACGTGTTCTAAATTTGTCTCCTCTCCCTCCCTCATCTCTCCCTAAGGCAGCAAGCAATCTGATATAGGTTAAACATATATCATTCTTCTAAACATATCTCCATATTTATAATTTAGTAAGCCTTTATTCATCACTTCTTATGTGTCAAACACTGTATTAGGTAGAAGGATTATAAAGAAAATAAGAAAAAAGAGCCTGTACAGAAACACCATACACAGATACATGGAATATAGATGGAGGCAACCTTAGAAGGGGAGGCATTAGCAGCTAGAGGGACTGGCAGTGACCTGGGGAAATGGTACTCAAGCTAAAGCTTGAAGAACTTTTCAAAAAAGCACCAAACCTTTGGGTTTTGGTTTTTCTGTTCCTCTTTTCCTCTGTCTTCTCAAAAAAAAAAAAATACAATTAGCTAATAGTTTCTCTATTTTTCCTTTCAAAATAGCTCCTAGCTTTATTCATTAAATGTTTTCTTTCAATTTTATTATTTTTTCTTTGATTTAAAAAAATTTTTTTTTGGTCTTAAGTTTTTAAAAATGTGTTGGTTTTTCTAGATTTTTTTTTTTGCTTACCCTCTCAATTTGTTGATTTCTTCTTTCTTTTAAAAAATGGTATTTTATTTTTTCCAATCGCATAAAACCAATTTTTAATATTCATTAAAAAAAATGTTGAAATTTGAACCAAAGTTCCCTGACTCCCAAACCAGGTCTTGTTCCTGGTACTCTGCTGCCTCCTCTGAAGTTAGAGTAATTGTATATTCTCATGTTTTCCAATTGCTACAAGAACTGGTGGTGATAGTCCCATCATAGGACCTCAGACTATATAGCTTCTTTATTGTTTTCATTTTGGGGGCCAAAGTTTAGGAGGATTATTGAAGCCACAGAGCATATACAGGGAAGGAGAGTGAAGGGGCTGGAGACAATGCCATGTAAATTTTGCTCAGAAGAACTGGAAATGGTTGATCTGAGGAGAAAAAGGCAATGAAAACCGGTTCCAAATATTTCATGTGGAAGAGGAAGAAAAGTGCTTTCTCTCAGAAGAAGAACTTGCAACAAGGGATCAAAGTTGCAAAGATGCAGGTCTTGGCTCAATCTGTGCAAAAAGTCCTAAAACTGAGAACTTCCTCAAAGTTGAAGGGAATGCCTCGGGGTAGGGATTGAGTTTTAGCTTACTAGAGGTCTGCAGGCAAATATTGGTTAACCAGAGGTAAATACTGGTTAACCCTAGGTAAATACTGGTTAAACCATTTGTTAGGGATATACTTGAGAGAACTCCTGTCCAGGCCTAGGTTGGAAGAGATTAGAGTGGATAAATTCCTTCTAACTCTATGATTCTGTGTTTGACCAAGCAATTGATAGTCATATTTCTCTGCCCTAAAGTCAGAAATGAAAAGATTCAACATTTTCACTTTTCTTTCTAGATGCTGCATCTGTGGCTTTCCTTGAGTGCAATCCAGTGCCCAAACAACCAATCCTCACTTTACGTTGGCCCTGTCCTCCTGGAGCGAACAGTGGTTTCAGTCTGACCATCCACAGTGGGGAGTGGAGCAAGGAAATAAATCTCCCACCCTGCTATTCAACATATGTGACTGATGACTATAACGGAACCTATGTGGCGTATTTAAATTATTCTACCACCTACAACATCAGTCTTGTCACCCTGTCATGTGGGAAAAAAAGTTTGCCTAAACAGAATATTTCCCAAACTAGCATCACAGGTAGGTTGCAGAAATGTTGTGATGGGAATCTCCTTGGCTTCTCAAGTCTAGAAAAAGTCAATGGCTACGGTTAGCTAAGCTGTTTGTAACTGTTCTCTTCTCCTTACTGCACCCCTTTTCCTAGCTCACCCCACTCACCCCCATCTCCCCAACTTTATTTTTTTCTTGTGTTTTGAAAAACCTGAGGGTCCTTTGAAGGCGTGATGATGATACTGTGGAAAGTCAACTTTCTATAAAATATTGACATAAGAATTCATGACAATTTACTAGTCTGGGGCATAAAGGCTTTAATTTTCTAAGAAAAATAGTTTCTGAGCTGCTTAAAAAAAGTAATTGCTAAGCGTTGTGAGACAGCTGTTGCTGATTTGCATATGAAGGATCATTACTAATTATACATGGCTCACTGCTGGAAACAAGAAGAAAAAGGAGAGGAGAGAACCTATTTTACTCTCTACTCTAACTTGCTGCTAAGAAGAGAGAAGATAAGATAAGGCAAGATATTTCTCTGTATCGTACCTGAGAGGTAGAAAAGAAAAATCCTGCTGAAGAAGAAAAAAGTTCCAAGACTTTTGCTAGTATTAGGATAAGGATTGTTGCCTTTTCCCAGAAGGGTCCAGTACTACTTGAGCTGAAGACATCAGCTGTCACTGGAAATGATGGGTACGATAGTGCGCTCAAGCAAACCCAGATAAGCAAAGGGACCCTTTAGAAGTAGAGCATCAGAAAAGTAGCTGCCTGACAGATTAATTCATATAGTTGAGAGGCTGTGCTTAGCGAAGTATTAATCCCGAACAGCATAGAACAGCTCAGTTTAACAGCAGAAGCATTGTTTAAGAAGAAGCCATGATCACCAAGAAAGTTTTATGAACAGTAAACAAAAAGAAGATGTAGAAATCTATAGTTTAAATTCGTGGGTTGTGAGTTCCCCTGGTCACACACATTTCTTGTGCACGTGCCTTTTTGCTCTGGGACTTCACATGTGTCTATTTTTCTAATGGAAACTTTGTGCACTGGAGAAGTGTGATTTGAATATACGGGTAGAGTGGTTTAAAAATATTTTATGTTTGCTTTTCATTTTCAACAAATGTTTTGGCTAATATGAATTGTCAGTCCCTAGTTTATTAGTGGGGAATACAGCAGTGGGGGCTCATGAGCCATGGTGCTAGAAGCAATAGTTATCCACAAGGATTAATCCATAAAGTTTTGATAGAATTGAGTGTAGCAGCTACCCTTCCTCTGGAGAAACTTCACCTGATAGTATGGAGGCCTATTACAGGGAATCATAACTTTGGGGAGGGAGGATATTTGGCAGCAGCAGTCAAGAAGGAAAGAGAAGCTGCAGAAGGACACTTGGGTGATAACTGTCCTGTGAAGAAGGGCGTTAGCTGACATTTACCTTTGAATAAGTTGGCTTCTTGTTGGAAAGGTTGTGGAAGAGAGGGTTGGAACGGCTGGCTTCCAACTCTGAAATTCTGTAATTCCGTGATGAAACAGCCACCCGGTGTGTGCAGATCTTGAGGTGCCATGGATCACTTGCTAAAGTCAAACGCTGCATCTTAATTTTCTATGATGTTAGCATAGAGGTGACTTTGATTGTTGTTTTTTCAGACCCACCTCCTCCAGATGGATTGCCAAATATTTTCCCCATCAACCACAACTCATTGAAAGTAAAATTTGGCAAGTTTGAGTCAAGCCATGGACCAATAACAGCATATGCGGTCATCCTTACCACAGATGGAAGTAAGGAAGTCTGGTTTGTTATATTGTACCAAATGGTCACTCATGGAACAATAATTCATAATAATACTAATGATGATGATAGCTGACATTGATGTATCTCTTTGCCAGGCACTATGCTAAGTGCTTCACAATTATTATTTCATTTGATCTCCACAATAGCACTGTGAAATAGGTGCCATTATTACCTCCATTTTTTTTTTTTTTGGATTCCAGACTTTAGACAGCCTTGCCTAAAGTATAAATTTAGAACTGGTAGAGACCTTGGGAAGTCATCTGGCTAATCCTTTCCTTTCATAGATGAAGGAACTGAGATTTGGTGAGCTTAAGTATCTTGCCTACAATTACAAGCCATTATATTTCATAGGCAGGCTTTGAATCCAGGTCTTTCTGACTTTCAGCTTTTTATCCACTGTGCCATAGCTTATAGTAAAGAAAAAAAAGGGGGGAAATTCAGTAAAACTATCCACCACAACCTAGAGATCTGATGTAATAGACATCATTCTCCATGGCTGCCGCCATCTTGCCATGGTGAATTTGATTGAGCCCTTCCCTAATCCCAGACCTCATAGTCTGTCCATTTGAATTCAGGTTCAATCGTGGAGATGAATCCCTTGTCTGTCCCTGCTGTCATGTGACTCTGTTGCCTTTTGGAAGGTTTCATTTTGTGCGTTTGCTATTTAGGTGCTAACAAGTCTTCTGCTGACTTCTTAAAATATACCTATGAGGATTTCAAGAAAGGAACCTCCAAGACCTACGTGACTTACCTCATGACAGTGAAGGAGGAAAGAGCCGCTTCCGCTTTGTCTGATGTCTTGAAGTATGAAGTCATTGTAGGAAACGAATCTACCACAGATGGCTATTACAATGGGAAACTGGAACCCCTCAGTTCCTATCGGTAATTCCATTCCATCCATGCATGTTTATTAAATGTTCGCTATATCCTAGGCAGATACAGAGACCATATAAAAACAGCCCTGCCTTCAAGGAGCTTCTGTTCTATAGTTTTCATTCAATTACATCTTAAAACAATTTTTAATATTAAAAAAAAGTTTTGAGTTCCAATTTTTTCCCTGCTTCCTTTCTCTCTCCCCTCCTTGAGATACTAAGTGATCTGATGTAGGTGATACACGTGCAATCAGGTAAAACATTTCCATATTAGTCATTTTGTACAAGAAGACTCAAAGGAAAATAAAGAAGTTAGGAATTCTAAAAGGAGCAGGTGACTAGGGACGTAAGGGACAGCCTGGACAAAAGTACAGAGGTAGGAGAGGGAGATTCAGCTCAGGAAAGAGCAGTGGGTGAATTTGAACTTGACTGTCATATAGTATGTGGAAAGGGGAGGAAGGTGAAGTAAGTCTGAAAGGGTCAGCTGGAGCCCAACCGAGAAGCCCTGGATGTACCAGGCTGAGGGGGCCAAAGAAAGGTGGGTTCAGCCAGGATCCTCCGGCCATTTGGAGAATGCCACAATTCCCCGGGGCTGTCCCTTCTCCAGATTTGCCTCCTCTGTTGCTTAAGCTCAAGGACGTTTTCCTTGCAGAACATCCTTGGGAGTGAATGTTGGTTTGGGTTCAGATGTGCTCTTCTCCCTTCCTCCACAGGGCCTGTATTGCTGGTTTCACCAATATTACCTTTGACAGCCTCCACCCTGGGCTCATTAATGGCACCGAAAGCTATGTCTCATTCAGCTTCTATTCTGATGCAGTCTTATTACCTCAGAATCCAGGTAGAGGGGGTGAAAACAAAACTTCATGTTGTGAAAAAATGACAAATTCTGCTCTGTGTGTGTGTATGTGTGTATGTATGTGTAAAAAAATATATATATATATTTACTTAAAATGTTCACGTATCCATTCAAAAATCCACAATATATTGGATTCTCATGGGGAGAAGGAAAAAGTCTTGTAAGTTGGAATGAGACCTGGCATTGGAGTTTAAGGTCTTGAATTCAAATTCTGATTTTGTCAGTTGTGAGATCTGGGCAAATTATTTAATCTCTTTGGGTCTCAATTTTCTTAACTGTGAAATGGGAGAATTGGACTGGATGATTTTTTTTTTAATAACTTTTTATTGACAGAACCCATGCCAGGGTAATTTTTTACAACATTATCCCTTGTACTCACTTCTGTTCCGATTTTTCTCCTCCTTCCCTCCACCCCCTCCCCCAGATGGCAAGCAGTCCTTTACATGTTAAATAGGTTACAGTATATCCTAGATACAATATATGTGTGCAGAACCGAACAGTTCTCTTGTTGCATAGGGAGAATTGGATTCAGAAGGTAGAAATAACCCGAGAAGAAAAACAAAAATGCAAGCAGTTTACATTCGTTTCCCAGTGTTCTTTCTTTGGGTGTAGCTGCTTCTGTCCATCATTGATCAGTTGAAACTGAGTTAGATCTTCTCTTTGTCGAAGAGATCCACTTCCATCAGAATACATCCTTATACAGTATCGTTGTTGAGATATATAATTATCTCCTGGTTCTGCTCATTTCACTCAGCGTCAGTTCATGTAAGTCTCGCCAGTTCTCTCTGTATTCATCCTGCTGGTCATTTCTTACAGAACAAAAATATTCCATAACATTCATATACCACAATTTCCCCAGCCATTCTCCAATGGATGGGCATCCATTCATTTTCCAGCTTCTAGCCACTACAAACAGGGCTGCCACAAACATTTTGGCACATACAGGTCCCTTTCCCTTCTTTAGTATCTCTTTGGTGTATAAGCCCAGTAGAGACACTGCTGGATCAAAGGGTATGCACAATTTGATAACTTTTTGAGCATAGTTCCAAATTGCTCTCCAGAATGGCTGGATGTGTTGGACTGGATGTTTCTTAAGGCTGCTCCCAGCTCTAAATGTGTGATTCCTACTTTGGAAAGTTCTGGATGCCCCCTTTTCTCCCCACCCAGATTCGACATGCATTAGCATTATTCATCTAGCATTATGGGAGTTAAAGAGCCTTCAGACATTTCCTGGCTCAGCTACATCCCATTTACTAGGTGAGGAAACAGAGTGTTTCTGTTACTTGTCGGGGTCACAAAAACAATAAAAGGCAGAACCAGGTCTGGACCCCAGAGTTTCTGATCGCAGAGATGGCATTTTCCCCCCTGCAGTATTTCATGGTTTATGATATTGTCCCACTACATCTCCAAGATCAAGCCGAATATTTCTAACATGGTTACTGATGACAAGAAGGATTATTTCTGATAAACATTTTGATTCACAACACCGTGAATCACGTACCTGTATATTATTGTACCCATTTTGTGGATGAGGATCCTGAAGTGCTGAGAGATTGAGTCAGTTTGTCTTCTTTGGCAGAAGCAAGATTCAGAGTCATCCGTTGAGTCAAAGTCTGTCCCTTGTTAATAATTACAGCTGAATAGTTAGGACAGGGCACTGGGTCAAGTGCCAGATGTGACCTCTGACACTAATTATGTGACTGGGCAAGTCATGCTCTGACTCGTTTCCTTATTTGTAGAATGGGGCTAATAAGAGCACCCATCTCCCAAGACTGTTGGAAAGATAAACTCGGATAATATCACACTTTACAAACTTTAACGTGCCCTGCTCTTCTTAGTTACTTTTATTATTATTCTTATCAGTAGCATTATATTATCATTTTTGTTATTCGTATTGGTATCGTTAGCCATTGATAAAGCACTTTACATAAATGTCTCATTTATTCCTCATTTTGAAGTAACCTAACCTGGTTTCTAAATGGGAAAACTGAGGTACAGGATATTTAAGTGACTTGCTGCAAGGCCACCCAGCTGGCCAGTGACATTGAAGGACGATTTGAATGCGGGTTCTTCCCGACTCCACATCCATCTTTTTCTCCATCACCCGGCAGTGGATCCTTGGGATATAATGCTGCAGCATCTAAAATGATGGAGACGCCAATTCTAGGATCTTGGGATCAGAATATAGAACCTGAAGGGTCCAATACCGGACCAGAGAGGCTGACCTGAACTGTCCACTGTCACTGCAGTGCCCATCAGAGGTGGAATTTGAACTCAGGTCCTTTGACTCCAAAGCTTCCAGGGCTTTGTCCATTGCTCGTTTTTTTTTTGAGGTGCCGCTAGGGTGTGTGTGGGGTGTCTGTGATTTGCTCCTTTGTCCACCACAGTGGGGCTTCCTGGGCTCCTGGGCTCTCAGTCTTCATCCTGGAGAGCTGACTCGTCTCTCGTTTGGTTTTCCCACAGCTGTTATCTGCGGTGCTGTGTTTGGGTGTATCTTTGGTGCCCTGGTAATCGTGGCTGTTGGAGGCTTTATTTTCTGGAGAAGGAAAAGGTGACTCTTGTTCATCTGCTTTGTGCAAGCTCTGTCCCTCAGCTAGCATAGCCCGGGGCATCACTACTTACTCTGGAGCTTTACCCTTCATGCTCTCAGGCTTTCTGGAAAATGGCCCTTCTGCTCTGTCACTAGCAATGGCCTGGAGATCAGGCTCTGTCTTTCTGCCAAGGCCAGGTCACCAGTGCCGCCCCTGGTCCCGTTGTCAAAGGCACTCTCTCGGCTCCTGCTTGGGGAACCCTCTGCCAAAAGCATATGGGAATGGGGGCAGCAATTGGGAGAGAGGAGCCTAGGAATTAAGTTTCCTAAGCCAGAGCTCTGAACCCTTGGACACGGGACTCCCAATTATTTCATTTTCTAAGTGTCATAGGAAAGAAATCATGACAAATTTCTCAGTTGAGGAGTTACATAGCCCCATGGAGAGAGCCAGCCTTGTAAGGAAGTAAGGAGAAAGGAAGCCCTGTGTTCTAATATCACCTTCCACACACACACAGGCTTTTTGACTGTAGGCAGTGGCTAAACTTCCCAGTGTTCTCGGCAACTTTCTAAGACTGAGTTGCCAAGCTGCAACATTGGACAGAGCGACCCCCTGGGAGTTCCTTAGGTCCAAACCGCAGGGAGTTCTTTGGTTGGCATATTAAATAAGAAGACATTTTTTCAGACTTTGGATTTTACAACCCCTTGGATACAGTAAAGTATAAAGTCTGGTCCCCCAAACTGATCCATTGACACAATGTCTATTGAAACTGTTTTTGGTTTTCTGAGGGATTTTAATTATTATTTGTCAACTTTAAGTCATTAGGATCCGCAGACTTACCAAGCTTTGCCAAAGTTTCCCTTATAGGAATTCAGGCCCAGAGGACAAATAGCTGTGTTCAAATATAGAAAAGAGACAGGAGACTTTTGTTGGTTGAATTACTTTGTGTGTCCGTTGAAGTAATGGGTCTCTTTTTCTCCTTTTCTTTGGAAACAGGAAAGATGCGAAGAACAGTGATGTGTCCTTTTCTCAAATTAAGTGAGTTGATACAAAGCTTTGTTTTTTAAATCTAAGAGCCTTATAACCCCCTTTCCTCTCCCCTCAATTCATACATGTAGTTGTGGTCTTTCGAAGGACAGTCCCAGTGTATTATTTTATGTTTTAGCTCTGAGAAGTTTCCTTTTCAAATAACTAATGAAGTTAAAGCATTTCAATTTTGATGGAAAGAGAGCCAGACTTAGAATGGAGAAGACCTGAATCTGTCTGCGCCATTGAGACAGACTGGCTTTGTGATTCTGGGCAAGTCATTTCAGTGTCTAATGTACCTTTGAACTACAGATAAGCAACTTGTCTGTCTGTATGGAGGAAGGGAGTTCCCACACTAGGAGTTTCCTACAGTTTTCTATCATGAAATCATAGATCTATCCCACCCTTGCCATCAACCATCCCCCTTCCTTTCCTCTCAGCAACAAATGGAAGCTCCCTGCCTGGCGTTGGTCTGAGCATCAATGTGGGTTTTGTGGCAGTGGCTCATTGAAATCTGAGACAGGGTGGTACATGGCAGTACAAAGAGTCTTTGGACATCAAGAGACTTGTATTCGAGTCCTGACTTTTCTGGGTACTATGGGCCAGTCACTAATCTCTCTGGGCGAGTTTTCTCATGTGTCCAAGAAGAGGTGTGGATTAGATTACTCCCTTTGATGAAAGGATCATCTCTTCTGCCTGAAGAGTAGAGATGATTTATTATATGCATGCTCCCCTCCACCACAAGGAAAACAGCTAGCTCACAATATCCAGAGGCCGTGGATTGGGTTTCAGGCTGCTAGACCTTGAACTCAAAGATGGCGTTTCCTTTGGGCAGGGAAGAGTCAGGTGGTAAGAAGCCTGGGTCAGCTGGGAGATGTGAGAGCTCCAAACCAGGTGGGGAGCTGGGACTTCTCAGGGTCATGGTTCTTGAAGGCCTTAGCTTGCTGTGAGCACAGGGATCATCTCTTTCCTCTGGGTGAGCACTGCCAGCCCCCTTGGAAACCTCTGCCCATGTTTCTCCTCTTGTTTTTCAATCTGAAATTCACTGCCCCTCTGCTTGGCTCTTTTGAAACTCTGGCCAAGAGCACTTTCTATGAAATTCCTTATTTTGCAGATGAAGAAATAATAACTAATAATATCAACAAGAAGGCTCCCATTTAGAGGGTACTATAAAGTTTACAAAGCCTTTATCTTATTGAAGGGAGGAGCTATGGTTACTATTACTGTGAGGGAGGGACTAAAACTACCTTCATTATCTTCTCCGTATTTTACAAATGAGGAAGGTGAGATCTTAGAAAAAAAGGGAAGGGAGTGACTTGCCCAAGATCACACAGCTAGTAAGTGGTAATGATCCAAAATTTAGATCCAAGACTTTTGATTCTGTCTGGTGCTTTTTCTCTACGTCGGTGCTTCTTACAGATGGAGCCCTTATAGCCAAGGAATTTTTAGTCTTATTTCTTGAGTTTTGTTGTTATATACATATACTTCGTTATGTGCGTATTTATATTTTACATAAATAAGCTATAGATACAGAAAGTCTTAGTGGAGTTATAAGCTCTAATAGCTGAAAATTGAACTGAGCCTTTTGAGATATCTTTTACGTGTTAGTTTTTGTATTTTACATGTGTATACATATAAATATAAACACATCTGGAATTTATGTGGAATATCTATATTTAGTATATGTATATAGAGAATATGAATATGTAGAATATACATATATAGACATAAACATAGATACAGTTATGACACATATAGACAATATAGAATATATGTAAAATATGTATAGAATACACATATGTATATAAAATATAAACATTATACATAAAATATAGACTATAGAAAATATTAATTATTCTTTACAGAATAAACATAATTTACTAATTTAAAGAGTTATACTTGAAGATTTTTTGTCTCTAAAAAAACAATCGATTTCTAATTATTTTTTCCTTCCTTCCTCTATGGTGAAGACCTAAAAAGTAAGTAAATTCTCAATATTTCCCTAGTTCATGTCTTTGGTTTATACTTAGGTGACCCAGAAGCTAAGGCACTTCTAATGATTCCTTGTCCATTTCAGATCCAAGATTATTAAAGTGGAGAATTTCGAATCCTACTTTAAGAAACAGCAGGCTGACTCCAACTGTGGTTTCGCTGAAGAGTATGAAGTATGTATCTCTGAGGAGTCACATATGATATTGAAGGCCTTTTATTTTTTTATTTTGAATTTAGAAGAAAGCCCCCCACTTTGGTGGTAGAGAGAAGCTTTGGCTGTTCAGATGAGGTGCCCCTCTTAGAATGGAGAGGGCTGAAGTTACCAGATTGTCTCCCAAAAGGAGACATTCAATCACCCACCGACTAGAGTAGTAATGGGAAGGCCTTTTCTTTCACAGTTATATAGGTACATATATAAATATGTATAGATAATATACATGGAATATATGTATATAGAGAATATAAATATATGTAGAATATATGTATATATATATAAATAATATAAACATTATATATATATTTAATAGACTGTATAGAATATAGTTAGTCTAAGCCTAGAAACCTACCCCTGTCACTCTTCCTCTCTTGTGACAAGACCTTCTTCTCTTAGCCTTGGGTTGTTTATCTATGAAATGAGTGGGTTGACTGCTTTGTCTACTAAGATCCATTACAGCTGCCAGTTCTCTAAGTCTCAGAATTTGAAATGAATATTCAGGTTGAATATTGTCACTCTTGTCACTCTGTGAAGATTTTTCAGAAGTGGAAGTTAAGATTGAGTCTCACTCAAGTCAGTAGAATATCCGTCAGGATTTCGGTCTCATAGATCTGTGCCTGGTTTGTGCTAGGGCATTCTTCTACTTCTCCATGCCCTACTACATGGTCCTTAAGGTGCCAGAACCAACCCTCCCCCCTCCCCCCACCTGAAGCATCATTTGGTGCTGCTTACATGTCAGATTTATGATCCCTCCCTGAGCTCATCATTTAAAGTCTTGCTGTTTTGGTGCTTCCAGTCAGTCCCTGTGCTTCGCCAATGTGGCAACCCAAGATCCCCTCTGACATGGTGAGGGATGGAGGCAATCTTATAATAGGAAATCAACAGGCACAGTAAAGCTGGAAGCATTAAAATAAAATAATATAAATAAATATTCATTTAATTAATTAATTTAATAAATATTTATAAAAAAATAAAATAAATAAAACAAAGCTAGAAGCTCCTGGAAGGAGCTTTTGGGATCAATCCAAATCAACCATTTTACAGATGTTAAAACTGAAGCCTAAATAAGATAGATTACCTGCTCAGGCTCATATGTACTAAATGTCATGGATGGAACTCCAATCCAGGGCCTCTGACTCCAAATGTAGTAGGCTCCTTCAGCACATCAAACCTTTTCTTCTTATTTTGCCCCCAGTGAGGCAGTTCCTGGATACTTAGAAGCCTGTGATAGTGAAGTGATGTTGCCTCTAAGGATTATGTGGAAGTTCCTGCTTTGGGATATATCCTTGAATATTTACTCTCTTGTTTTATAGGATCTAAAACTCATTGGTGTGAATCAACCGAAATTTGCAGCTGAGATTCCGGAAAATAGAGGAAAGAACCGCTATAATAACGTCCTACCGTGTACGTGCTTTCCTTTGTTTAATTGAAAATATACTGGCAGTTTCTGCCAGTCTTTTGCATCCATAATAGTACTCGTAGACTCATGTTGTTGTAATACAAGAAGTTTGATCAACTCTGTCATCCAACAACAAAAACAATAACAACAACTAGCATTTACTCTTTAAATTCTTTATAGTTTCCAAAGCACCTTGTATATATTTTGTCATTTGGTCAGGAACCTTGTGCAGTATTATCCCCATTTTACAGATGAGGGACCTGAGGTTGAGAGAGATTAAGTGATTTGCTCAGCATCACAAAGCCTAAGTGTCTAGGCTAGAATTATCAATTCAAGTTTTGTAATTGCAAGTTCAACACTGTCCATGGTACCAACTTACTGTGCAATCATCTCTTTTGTGAATTATCCAATAATTCAATCCAAACCAAAAACTGAAACTGAAAGGACCTTCCTTCACAGGAGATTAAAGGGGAGTGGGACTTGAGGTGATAGATGTATTTTTTTCTGGGTATGAGTATTCTTGGGTAGATCCAACTTTCAGGGACCTCAGTTTCTTCAGCTGTAAAAATGAGGAAGTTGGGACTAGAGAACCTGTGAAGTCCCTTCTCTCTGAGTTCATAAACTGCAGAAAGGCTCCAAAGAAAGAAACTTTGCTTGGAAGTAGGGTTATCTCAGTGGAAGGAATAGGCCCATTCCTCTCCCAATGCTGGACGTCTTTGAGTGCTGACTGAATATTTATTGCTTTGGACGGTTGTCATGAGGTTAGGTACCTCAGCTACATAATCCAACTCAAAGACCCTGCTGCTTTTGGAACTTTTAATCATTAAACTCTTTGAATGAAGGCTGAGGTGGTGATGGAGAGGGTGTTCAAGACTGACCTAGGCTTTGGGGAGACCCTTCTAGCTCTGTGAGCCAGAGTTGCTTTATGTTAATTAGTGATTATTGAAAGTGACATAATAGTATAGATGCATTTTTCCTTGAGGAAATTGTGGTTGTCTTCCCCTCTTCTAAATACCGTGCACTGTCAAGACTAATTATGTACAAATTTCCTGGAATAATGCTTCTGTGATAACCAATTTTTTTCTGACATACCAGATGACATTTCCCGTGTGAAACTTTCCATTCAAACACAAGTGACTGATGACTACATTAATGCCAATTATATGCCGGTAAGTACCCAAGGTTGGGATGATACCATTTCTTTCTTACTGTCCAAACTTTCAGAACCTTTCCTCATGGCATTTACATCTAGAAAATGAATCCCTTTGCTTTTTTTTTTCTCTTTAGGGCTATTACTCTAAGAAGGACTTTATTGCCACTCAAGGACCCTTACCTAATACGCTAAAAGACTTTTGGCGTATGGTCTGGGAGAAAAATATTTATTCTATTGTTATGTTGACCAAATGTGTTGAACAGGGAAGGGTAAGTATCTCTGAACAAAAAATCAACATTCTCTCTCTTACGATTTCAAAAATTATTTTAAAAAGTTTTTCTTAGATAAGAGGAAGGCAAAAATTGAACTTTACCATTACTTCCAACAATAGAAGTATCTTGCTCTTATAGATAGATTTTTATTTTTTAGTAGATTTTAGATTTTAAGATTATTTTAGATAGATTTAAATTTAAATTTTTAATTTTTTTTTCAATTAGGTCAAATCACCAAGCATTTATCAAGGGTCTACCATATGTCAGGCATTGTGCTAAATCCTGGAGATTAAAAAAAAAAAAGCTAGATACAGTCCCACAGGAACTCTTAATCTAATGGAGGAGACAACATGTGAACAAAGATAAGATATGTATAGGATAAATGGGAAATAATCAAGAAAGGGAACTAACTAGCTCCCAGGGAGGTTGGGGAAAGACTTCTTGCCGAAGGTGGAATTTTAAGTAGAATTTAGAAGAAGGCAGAAAAACCAGTAGGCAGAGAAAAGGAGGGAAAATTCCAGGCCTGGGGGGCAATCAGCAAAAATGCTCAGAGTTGGGAATAAAACACTTATTTTCCCCCCTTCCGATTTCTCTTCACCCGTCACCAAAAAAACAGTAAGAAAAAAAAATCCTCATAACAATTATGTATAATTCAGCAAGGCATGTTGTTTCATTGGCCTTGAGCAACAATGTATGTATCAGTCTATATTTTGAATCTGTTACTTTTCCCTTGGATAGTGAATATTATGCTTCCTTATCACTACTCCGGAGTTGTGGTTTGTTACTGTATTGATCAAAATTCTAAAGTCTTTCAAAAATTATTTTTCTTTACAGCTGTTATTGCACATATTTTTCTCTTGGTTCTGTTCACTTTGCTTTCTATCACTTCATACAAGTTTTCCCAGTTTTCTCTGAAACTGTTTTGTCATTTCTTATTGTATGATGATATTCCCTTATACTTGTATACCATAAGTTGGATAGCCAGCTCCCACTAATTGACTTCATTTATCCCCCACTACAGCTTAAGTAACAACTTGAAAAAAAAATCCAACAACCAACTTATCTCCTAGGATTAATCTAGGTTACAATGGCACCTTCTTACGCTTTAATACCCTAGTCTATATCTTTCTACTGATTACTTCATAGGAAGATCCACCCAATATGTTCAACTTAGTACTTGGTTCAATAATTTTTTTTGAATAAGCTCAGTAAAATTCATGGAAGATGTCTCATAGACTGATTTACTGATGTGACCCACAAATACATATTAATGAATGTATATTTATGGGAGGTTATATTCCAGAAGGGAATGATTAGAAAAGAAACCTGGAATCTTTTTCTAGATAGCAAGCAGAATTCTGCTAGGTATACTTTTTTTTCCTCTTATTCCATTAAAATAAATTCATTATTTTTAGGGTTGTTTTTACATCATAGTGATTTTTCAATATACTCCTTCCTCTAGATTGAATGAATAAATGAAAACAAATTAGTTAATCATATACATTGTGTCCTGGGTATATAAATACAAAAGCAAAGATATATCTTTTCCTCTAAGAGCTTACATTTTATAGACAGAGGGAGACAGCACACCTAGAGGAGTGGTGGCTAGAGAGGGGCACTTGAACCCAGAAGTTACAGAAATGATGAGTTGGGAAATGGGGAGTCCATTGCCACACCTTTTGCCAGACCAATGGAAGAGTTGATTTGATCACATGTCCAGAATCGGAGTGGGTAGGGGTTGAAAGGGTCGTAAAGGGATAAAGTGGTTGGTGGAACTGTCAAAGAAATGACTGGGGCTGTCAGCAATGAACTGAAGCGTACTTGGGATCATCAATCAGGGACCATAGGCATTAACTTCAGGATGCTGAATATTCCCTTGTAACAAAGAAGAACAGGTAAAACCTACCTTCAAAGCAATAAGTTTGCCCATTTATATTCTCTCTCTTTGGTTTCCTTCTTTCTTTTCGAGAAAAGAGAGATATTTGTTACCTCTTGTTCTCTAGAATCAAGGCTGTTTATTTTCTTACAAAGATGTTTGTGAGCTCTCCCTAAACAGCTTCTAAGAAAATATCATTGTATTCCCAGAAAGCAATTTTGTTTTTGCCCTTTGAACCAGTAGAGTCCAATTAAGAGAGAATCTTCAACTTTATTTTCCCCCAGCGATGGAAGTGGTTGGTTTGGACTCTATGAAGCTTGTTTTTTTAAAACTTTTGTTAATAGACTTACCAGCTGGACCATCTGGATGGTCTTGATAATTTTCCATCTCGGGGGTGGGTTCTGGTGGTCTTGGAGCTGAATTTCTTCATTTTCTCAGTTCCACCCACTACTTGCCATCTCCACCACCTTCTAAGGCACTAAAATAGTTGGACTTCTGCAGCTATTTTTAATTGATTTAAAAATCAACATTGACTTCATGCTGAGTGTGGTGTCGAGAGCCTTGAATGAGGGTTTCTTTGTCCATTTGTCATTTTATCTGGGACAGTCTTGTCAAAAACTATCTTCCGATTTTGGTCATTGGTTGAAGCTTTTGATGTTGTGGTGAGTTTGGGGTGTTCACTCTGAAGTAGGCCCCCTGTACCCCAAGAGACAGTCACCTCTCTGTCCTGGATCCCCTGTTTTTTTTTTTTTTTTACCCCCAGTGCTGTGTCTTCTTTTCACATAATAAATGATGATTGGATTGATTCTGTATTCTTTTTAGACCAAATGTGAGGAATACTGGCCTTCCAAACAAACTCAGAATTATGGGGATATAACTGTCGCCATGACATCAGAAATCATTCTTCCAGAGTGGACGATAAGGGATTTCACAGTGAAAAATGTGAGTAAGAGGTGAAGGGAAGAGGGTCCTAGAAGTTCTGGGGGGGGCCTGAGAAGGCTTCGTCCAATAATTTACAAGCAGGGATCCCCTTTATGTTGTTTCTGCCAAGTGGTCACACAGATGCTGCTGGAAAAGCACAAGGTGCCCTTGGGTAAAGACTCCTTGGCTTTTGGTATTGCTTGTCGGGTGATAGATTAAAGATAGAATGTTTTCTTGGAGTGTGGAGGAGACTTCTTTGTCTTCCCCAAACAAAAGAATCTCCTGGAAAACAAACTAACTAGAAAATATTTTTTTTTTGTAAAAATCTTGATATTAATTGCTATTTTATCACCTGAGTGATTGTCCCAGTGTACTTTTTTTTTTTTCCCCTGAGGCAATTGGGGTTAAGTGACTTGCTCAGGGTCATACAGCTAGTGCATTCTTGAAGGCTTTGAGTTATTCTATAATATTTTTAGAATTCTATTTTTAAAATTATTATATTATTATAATTTTATTATTCTATTATCTATTATTATAGAATAGTAATTCTATAATAAAACAAATCTCTTTTGGCAGTGAGTGTTTCTTCACTGGAATACTCTCAACACTGATAAAAGCACTAGCCTACATCCTAAAACCTTCCCTCCCAGCAGAAAATAGTAAAATCCATGACTATTTAGTTTGTTATCAGCTAGTTGTAATTGGCATTCATAGTGTGAGTTCAGCAGCATTTTAGCAGGGACAGGCCAAGCTTCCTGCTCTCCCTGGGAATCCTTCTCCCTTCTGGCCTGCCATCTTTCTCCATTGCTTCTTTTGCTTGGCAGAACAAGACCAGCGAGAGCCACCCCCTGCGTCAGTTCCATTTTACGTCCTGGCCTGATCACGGCGTGCCGGACACCACAGACCTGCTCATCAACTTCCGATACCTGGTCAATGATTACATGAAGCAGAGCCCTCCGGAGTCCCCCGTGCTGGTTCACTGCAGGTACGGTAGCCCGTCCCGTGCTCCTTCCAAGAGGCGTTTTGTACAATGGGTCTCTAAATCGGAAAGGACCCTCTGGGCCTTCTAGGACCCCTCATAGAAATCGAGGGCACTAAAATAAACGGGCTGAACTAGAGCATCAAACTAGAGGTGTGTGCTGTGTGTGTGTACATGTACACAGAAATTTTCATGCTTCTGCAAAGGATTTCAGCTGAATTCAATTCAATTCATTCAACAGATTTTTGTTTGCTTGACTCTAGAGTGGGCGCACTTTCCGCTGTCCTGGGGATGTGATAGGAACAAAGGGCAGAGTTCTCTAGGAAAGCTGAGTGTAGGTCCCTGAGACAGAGCTCTCATTATATGGGAATGTGACCCGAATGTGTCCCTTCTGTCTTCCAGCGCCGGAGTCGGCAGGACCGGGACCTTCATTGCCATAGACAGACTCATCCATCAGATGGAGAATGAGAATGCTGTAGATGTGTATGGGATTGTGTACGACCTCCGCCTGCATCGACCTCTGATGGTGCAAACGGAGGTATGGCCGAATACGGTACCCATAAGCCAAAGGGGAGGAGGGGAGCAGGAACGAGATGCTGTCCGCTTGTTCAAACATTGATCTCGACGTCCCTTTTGGAACCACGAGTGGTAGCCGAGAGACCGCTGTCCTGATTTATCCCGGCTGAGGAAAAAAGTTCCTCACCTGGTCCCTCTACAGCATCTGTCATAGAGCAAATGCTTAAAAATGGTCCCTTGACTTGTGTGCTTGAAATTCAGGATACCTGAATAGCTGGGCAATAGCAGTAAAGCCAGGGGTTAAGTTTATGCTGCATGGATTGGTCGGATTATGTTCATTTCTGTTCACTGAACACTTAGCGTCAGTAAGCATTTATTAAGCAACAACTGTGTGTCAGGCCCTGTGCTAAGTGCTCGAGATACAAAGAAAGGCTAAAAACAAAAAACAAAAAAACCTCCATTCCCTGCCCCCAGAACTCATATTTTGCAAAATCTTAAGGCAATAGTACCACAAGATCACAAAAAGGAAAAATGAAAACTGTCCTCCCGGACAGGGCTTCTTTACCGTGCTGAATTGGTTGGTTTGCTTTTAGTATTTTGACAACTATGTCAATATTACTGATTTCCTTTCTAAGCCTGTGGAGATTGTTTTACGTATTTAAAAATGTGATTCTGAAAGTGGATCCATGGGCTCTTCCAAGCTACCAGAGGGGTCCTTGATGCACAAAGAGGTTTGAGAACCCCTGATGAAGTTGAAGGGTTGATTTGAACCCAATTATTTGATGAAATAATATATTAATGCTCCCGTGGGATTTCAGTAGTGTGCCCAGAAGCATCGGCTCCATGTTGGCAGTGTGCAACTGGATGGATGCTTGGGAGCTATAGCAAGACCATTGGATTTGGGCTTTTCCATGGGCTTCTTTCAGAGTCACTTCCATGAAGACTTGTCATTTCCATGTGAAAGTTCTTTCTCCTCAAGGTTTTCTAATTACAATAACAACAGCAGTAATAGTAAGCGTATCATGGTTTAATATTTGCAAAATGCTTTCCATTTATCTTTTTGGATCCTCACAACCATCATCTGAAGTAGTTGTTGTTATTATTCCTGTCTTGCAGAAGCCCTGGGGGTCCACAGATAAAAACCTTATCCTCTCCTTCAAGGAGCCTCCATTCTCTTGAGGACACACATGGGTACAATTATAGTGAGTGAATGTGTAACGAACAAGTGGAAGGTTATTTTGGGCCTTTAGAAAACTAACTAACTACTTAACTAATATTACTTAACTACCATTACTGAGGGGAGTAGTTAAGTCCTCGTGGAGAAGATGGCACTTGCCTCATGTGTTGAGGCAAGGAAACTTTTCTGGGCATGGGAGAATGGCCAGGGCAGAAGCCCAGGAATGGGGTTGGAGTGTCATGTGTGAGCACCCAAAGGGAAGACAGTTTGGCTGGTCCATAACAGGTGTTCTGTCAAAGGAGTCTGGAAAGGTAGGTGAGAGCCAGACTCTTAGGGAGAGAGGAGGTCCTAAAGCTAAAGCTAAGATAGCCTTGAGATAGCCTCTAAGGTCCTTGCCAATTCAAAATTCCCAGTTGAGGACTCCATTTCCTTTAAAACATGGAGCATGAAGCCTTGTCCCCTCCCCTGGGTTACCAGGTGTCCCAAGTGACCTTTTCCTTATTTTGTTATACATTAATCCCATACGAATGTACCTGCCGTGTGTCCTCATCAGAGTGTGATCTCTGATCACTACCCAGCCCTAGCCTGCCTCCCCAGCTCACCGCCCATTATTCCACATCCCGTTGGATCTTGCCATCCAAACAGTCTCTCCACTCGTTCCTCACAAACAACAGTTTGTTGTCTCTCCATCGGCGGAAACGACACTGGGTTTGTAGGCAGGACTTGTGTTCAGAAACCACCCCTGACCCTTACTTTGCTCCCTTCTGACTTCGGGCAGGTCACTAGACCCTGTAAGATAATGGTACGGGTTGGATCATCTCTACGATTCCTTCTAATCCTGTATCTGTGATCCCCTGGGGAGCCAACAGTAGAGCAGAGAGTTAAGTCACCAGTGCAACAATTACATGATAAGTGCATCAGAGAAGGGCAGAATTCAGTACTGGGAGAGCTCCAATGGGGCTAGCCATTCAGCACCCCCCTCCACCCCTCCCAGCTAGTCAGGGAAGGCATCCTGAAGGACAGGGAGACGTTGGCTGAGCTTTACAGGATGGAGAGGGACCTGGCAGGTGAAGGGAAGAGATAGGGGACTTTTGTTCCAGACTCTGGGACTCATCCTGGCACAGATCCAGAGACAGTTTCAGGCCTGATTGTGTTTTCTGTTCATGTCCCGTGCCCAGTTTCAAATCAACTTTCCTGCTTTCATCAGTGAAACTCCTGATTCATTCTTTTTCTCTTGCATTTTCTTGGTCAGGATCAGTACGTCTTCCTCAATCAGTGCGTTTGGGATATTATCAAATCTCAGAAAGACTCCAAAGCTGATCTCATCTACCAAAACACAACAGCCATGACCATCTATGAGAACCTCGCGCCAATGACCGGTTTTGGGAAGACGAATGGTTACATTGCTTAATTCCAAAGGAAAACCTTCCAGCTCGGAGCTTCCTGGGCCTGGCGCCCCCACAGTAAAGGGAAACGAATGCACTGTTGTGGATATGTTTTTATATGTACAGTGTCTTAATCTGTGTGTGCGTGTGTGTGCGGGTGTGCATGTGTGCATGTGCGTGCGTGGGTGTGTATTCTGTTTGGCTTTGACCAATCTTGAAGGCTTGAAGATACACATGTAAGAAAATGCGAACGAGAAGTTGGACTTCAGGGACTGTGGCTGAGGAAACCAACTGCATTCGGGATGAAGAATAGGATGAGTTGACTTTTTCTCTGGGGGTTGCAGACCAACGAGGAAAAGTGAGCTGCAAATTTCTTCCCCCTCTTCTTTCTAAAGGACATACCTTCTTTCCTCTTCTGCTCTCTTCTCCTCCCTCTCCTTCTCTCTCTCTCTCTCTCTTTCTCCCTTCCTCTCTTTTTCTTGTCTCTTTCTCTCTCTCTCCCTTCCTCCTTCTCTCTTCTCTTTTTCTTCTCTCTGTCTCCCTTCCCCCCCCTCTCTCTTCCACCCCCCTTCCTTCCTCCCTCTGTTCCCTCCCTCCATCCCCTTTCCTCTTTTTTAACTGGGCAAACTCTTTTATATGGTTCACATTCTGAAGCCAAGATTGTGTTGAGTTGACTATATTTTGAGGATCAGAAGTCTATTTTTACCTACTGTATCTTGGAATCTCACTGATGGAGAAATGCATAATTTTGGTTGTTTATAGTGTCAAGAGGGAGATGTGGTATCTCCTCCATGTGGATTTTATATTTAAACATGTGCCTTTCCTAATTATGCTTCCGTAGGCAAAATCAGTAGATATCTATATTTTTATATTGAATCTCATAATTGGAATATACATTATATTTAAAAAATAGATTAGTGAAAAAGGCCTAGCCTTTTCAGTGCCATTCCTATGGTCTTTTTTAAAGCAACTTTTCCTCTCCCATCTTTTTTCATTCCCTCTTTCTTTCTCCCACCCTATCTTCTCTCTTCTCTTTTCTCATTTTCTACCTTTCCCTCTTTTCCCCCCACTCTTTTCCCCTTCCCTCTCTTTTTTTTCTTTCCCCTCTTACTTCCCTTCAGTATATTTGCCACTCCCCCCTTCCTTGATTTCTTCCCAAAGACTTGGTCACTCTTGTCTCCCAGCCCCTCGCTGGCTGAGTGGGAGCAGAGAGCAGTTTTCTGCTCCCACAGTGACACGGCCCCGCTTCCCCAGCCTGGGCTTTTTTTTTTTTTTGTTGTTGTTGTTGTTGTTGTCATTTCTGTGTGTGGTAAGAAGGATTATTTAAAGGTGCAATATGTGATGTAGTGATTCATGATGCTCTCTCTATGTTTTTTAGTAGAGATTTACTCAGGTTGGTATTTTATGTGTGTCTATTTTTTTTTTTTAAAGAAAAAACTGTGTGTGATTCTGTGAAAACTTTCGTGTAACGATCAGTGTCCAATCGGGCCCCCTCTCTCTCCCCAAAGTCCACTGGCTCTTGTCTCTACTGGCAGTGACATGCATCGATATCTACTGTATATAGATCTCACTCTCGTGAGTCAGAACTGAGGTGTAAAAATTTTGAATTTGTATCAAAGATGTAATTATTATTTTAAAAAATTCTTTTCAATATACTGCTGCTGTCATGACTTTGCTCTGTTTCAAAAATTAATTTGGGGGAAGGGAGGGGTCAAGGGTGCATTTCTTGAGAATTTAAGAATTTATCATGGACTTCTTTTTTAACGGCTTCTGGTTTGGGAATCCCTTGGAGCTCCAAGGGCGACGATTGGTCTTGCTTTTTCGCTCTCCGAGCTGATGGAGGGCAGCTTAAGTGAGGCAGTAGAATGAGTGTGGGACCTGGAATCAACAAGAACTGGATTCAAATCTAGCCTCAGACATTTACTAGTTGTATGATCCTTAAACAAGTCATTTAACCTCTCTCTGCCTCATCTACAAAGTGGGAATGATAATACTAACCACCTCCCAGTGTTATTGTGAGGGTAACGTAAGGTATTTGTAAAGCACTTTACATACCTTGAAACACTACATCGACTTATTATTATTTTTTTATTATTATAGCTTTTTATTTACAAAGCATATGCGTGGGTAATTTTTCAACACTGACCCTTGGATAACCTTTTGTTTCAAATTATCTCCTCCTTCCCTCCACTCCTTCCTCTAACTTGCAGGTAGTCCAATACATGTTAAATCCAATATATGTATACAGATTTATACAGTTATCTTGCTACACAAGAAAAATCAGATCTTGAAAAAAAGAAAAAAACCTGAGAAGGAAAACAAAAATGCCAGCAAACAATAACAGAAAGAGTGAGAATGCTATGTTGTGGTCCACACTCATTTCCCATAGTTTTCTCTGGGTGTAGCTGATTCTCTTCATTACTGAACAATTGGAATTGGTTTGGATCCTCTCCTTATTGAAGAGAGCCACGTCCATCAGAACTGATCATCATATAGTTGCCATGTATAATAATCTCCTGGTTCTGCTTATTTCACTTAGCATTAATTCATGTAAGTCTCTCTAAGCCTCTCTGAAATCATCTTGCTCGATTTATTATTTTTTTTTTAAGCATTGGGGGTTCAAGCTCTCCAAAGGATACGATGTCTCCAGGGTCTCATGAGTTTCAGTAGTTGGGTGGCCATTTCTCCCAATGATCCAGTACAAGCTGCTCATGACTCAAGATTCTTAGAATCCCCATGACCACTGATGGGGGGCATCTTCTGTTATGACACTGTTATGCCCTTCTTCCCAGGTGCATCTTGGAGAATTAACTAGAAGGATGCAGAAGTATATATTTGAGTTATAATGGGGGGAACAACAGTGTATTCAAGCTCTGGGTGTGTCTCAAAAACTGACGTATGATATCTTTGAGGCACAAAAGAGTTGAAAGGGAAGCTGGTATTCTAGGACATGGGATCTAATCCTATCCCCACGGTAGGAATTACGAGATAGCAGAGTGTGGTGAGATCTCAGTAGTCATCTAATCATATCCAGCCTGGACCCAAGAGTCCTTGGTACACTATACCCAACAAGGGACAAGGAGATCTCCATCCTGCTCTCAGAGAGCTTGCTCACTCAGTTTTTCCTGACTTCCAGTCCAATTCTGTCTTTTTGTGACCCCTACCCATCACTCCTAGTTCTGGTGCTAATGGAACAAGTTAAATCCTTTCTAATGCCCCTCTTCCCGAGCCTTCTCTTCCGGTCAAAAATTCTATTATCTTCTTCAACCATTAATTCTTCCTAAAGCTTTCTCCAGCAGTTATTGATATATTTAGTATCGGATCAGAACCTTGGACTCGGGTCCATGAGATGGATACACGGTTTGGGATGGATGGGGCTAGTTGGTTCATATTTTATTGACCTTGTCTCCAGGCTGTTCCCTGGGGAGGTACTTTGTTGTTAGAGGTTCTAAGTCAGGAGAGCCTCTCTGTACCCAGAAAGTGGGCACTGCTAGGCAGCCTGGTAAGTGACACTGAGCATGGAGTCAGGAAGACCTCAATTTGAGTCCAATCTCCAACACTGAAGTAATGGTATGACCATGGACTAGACATTTGAAATCTCAGTTTTTTCAACTCTGAATTGGGAAGTACCTGGAGTTCTTGCCACACAAGCTGGTATGGTGAAGTTCAACCGAGATGCTGTTTTATAAAGCACTTTACAAACTCTCTTCTCTGATGGGACCAGTGGGAATCAAGATTTGAACAAAGATATTATAAGTGAGTCAGAAATACTCATCTTTGTGAGTTCGAAGCTGTCCTCGGACACTTCCTAGTTATGTGAGCCCGAACAAGTCACTTAACTCTGTTTGCCTCAGTTTCCTCATCTATAAAATGATTTACCATTCCATTGTCTTTGCCAAGCAAACTGAAATGGATTCAAGGATCTGACATCACCAAAATGACTGCCTGCCACCACTGCCAAAACAAGGTTTTGAGTGCTTCTGATAGAAAAACTGTCCCATAGGATATCATTATGGGGAAAAACACTGGCTTTGATGTGGCAGGACTGGAGCACAAACCCATTTATGCCTCGGTGATTTTAGGCAAGTCACTTAATCTCATCCACATTCAGCTGAGGTGTTGGAATAGTACCTGCCTCACAGGTTTGGAGAACTCCAATAATATCGAGGGAAAGTGCTTTGCAAACGATGCACTCTCTATATACTATTATTATTGTTTTATGGAAGTGTGTGGCTGGCTGCTAAGGTCCCTTCTAGCTCTCAGTCTCTGATCCTATCACAGGTCCCTTGCTTTAAGATTCGGGGCGTCACTGGGATAGGCATCCAGATGATCGGCTCGCCCTTTGTACCCTGGCCACGCTCTGCCAGTTGCTATCACTGGATCTGGGCGTTCTCTCTGGAAGGAAAAACAGAGGAAAGGACTTGCCCCTTCAGTCCTTTCAGAAGATTTCCCCCCCCTTAAATAAACACATTGTTTAAAGGACCCCTCCCTTCCTCCTAGTATGGACTTGGGAGATGGGGGCAGCAGCTTCTGACGTGGTTTCTGACCCTTGGAGGGAGGAAGAGGGCCAGGAGAGGCCCCAGTGAGACTCCTGAGGGGTCACGCGTGGGGCATGGAGATTTTGATCTGCATCTTCTGATGGCTGGGGGAATATAGGATGCCTATTTATAGTAATATGTACAGTAAAAAGAAGAAGAGGATCCAGTTTGTGAAGACAAAGAGTACGTGGAAAGTGACTTCAGCCTCAGACAGAACTATGGGAGTGGCGGGGCAGGAGGGAGTTCTTTTCAGGAGCAGTCAACCAGAGGCCAGTGAATTCTTATAGTCTTGCCTTTGGCGTGGCTTTTTGCTTCTCCCTTGCAAGATGTAGGCCGAAAAGCTCGCCCCCCCCCCCCAACTTATTTTTTCAAATAAGTTTTGTTGATTTCCTTTGCTTTTTATACTAGTTGTTCCTACAAATATCCCCTTCTGACTTGGAAAGCTCCAGTGTCATGGAGAAGAATGGTTGAGTTAAAAACCAGGCCTTAAAACACACACACACACACACACACACACACACACACACACACTTTTTAGAGCTCAGCTTCTTAAATTGTGGTTTGTGATCCCATATGAGGTCCCGTAATTGAATGTGAGGATGATAAAATTGTGATTTATTATCAGCAAATATTTGATTTTTAGTCCTATTTTATAAACCATATACCCAGAGCCATGTAAAAATTTCTCTGGTGAAAAGGAAACTTGAATGGAAAAAGTTTAGGAAGGCTCCCTCCCTTTCACCTGATATAGACTTGGGAGATAAAGGCAGCAGGCAATGATGTCTTTCTTACACTCAAAGGGAAGGTCATTAGTGGAGAGGCTGTCATATATGCTGCCTGTGTCTATTTGTATAGGTATATGTGTGCATGTTATTTATATATATATATATATATATATATATATATATATACATACATACACACGTGTGTGTATGTGTAACATATGTATGTATAATCAATCATCCCTCCCTTTCCTTTCCTTTCCTTTTCCCCTTCCTTCTTCCCATTACTTTCTCCTTCCTTTCCCCTTCTCTTCTTTCCTTTTTCATCCTCCCTTCCCCTTCCCTTTCTCTCTTCCTTTACCTTGTCCTCCTTCTCCCTCCCTTCCTGTTTCTCCCTTTCTCTTCCCTTTCCTACCTTCTCCTTTCTCCCCTCCCCTCCCTTCCTCCTTCCTTTCCTCCTCTTCCTTCCTTCCTTCTCCCTCCCCACTTTCTTCTTCCTTCCTTTTCCCTCCTCCCTCCCTTCCTATTCCCTCTCTCCCTGTCCTTTCTCCCTTCCTTCCTTCTTCCTCCTCCCTTTTCCCTTCTCCCTCCCTTCCTCTTTTTCTCCGCAGCTTTAGAGATACGATATTGTGAATCCTCTGAGGGTAAATCAGGATGATGAAGGGCACAGGTCAATTGATTGAGTCCACAGAAGATGATTAATCCCTTGAATCTCAGTTCACCCGCCTTTAAAAGGAGCCTCTCAGACCTTTCTGCTCTAGAACTCTGATCCAATGACTAAGGTCTATAGGACTTGACTTCAAATCTTGATTCTGCTTTTTACTGCTAGTGTGGCTTTGGATAAGTCACTTCCCTTTTTTGGACTTCAGTCTCCCCTCTTCTTCCCTGCTTAAGTGAGGGAGCTGAGCTGTTTGGCCCTAAGGTAGGAGAAGCTGTCTGTCTGTGATCCCAAGAGATTGCAGAAAGATTGCAACTTTGTGTTTCCTCCTGTTTTTTTTGGGAGGGGGCCATCCTTAGCTGATCATTGAACCTTTCTTTCCTGTAAAATGGGGATGTTAATAATAATTTGACAGCATTGGATAATTTGATAAAGGTGAAAGCCCTTTGCTCAGCAGAAAACAAGTTATGACTGTGAGACGATAGGTGTGATCTTGAAGAGTTTGTGACATGGACTAGTCAAGAGTGGACCTCCTGTATTTATCCTCATTCATGCTTCTGCCTTATCCAAATTGAATAAAACTTCCAAGTTCTCGTTTGCTCACACCTCAGTTTCCAACATTTTGGCAGCCTCTTTAAAAAAGGAGAAATCAGAGCATCGAGAACTCCAAAATTCAGCCACGCTTATTATATTATTATATAAAATACTTTTTGCTCGTTTCTACAAGCAAAAGTCAACAAATACTAAACACTTGGTACTGGTGATAGGGAAATGATTTCCCCATGGAGGATAGGTAGTTGATTATCTTTCACTATATAATAAACCTCCTAAACTCCTAAGCTTAAATAAATATAAAAGTGGATACAAATAATGATTTACAATTCCTTTCTCTCTGAGAAGGATCATTCCAAGAGTAACCTGTAACCAACGCTCTTACTCAGAACAAAATTCCCATCATTCAGCTCTCAAGATGCATGAAAAGTCTTCCAATAATCCTCCTTGTTTCTTTTATAAGATAAAAAATAAAATGATTCCATGGTTAAGGTTTTCTTTATTTTTTTTTTCTGTCTTCTTAGTTTCTTTCGTGACATCCCTATTAAAAGTCTGTGAACTGGGGCAGCTAGGTGGCACAGTAGATAGAGCACCAGCCCTGAAGTCAGGAGGACCCGAGTTCAAAAGTTCTCAGACACTTAATACTTCCTAGCTCTGTGACCCTGGGCAAGTCACTTACCCCAATGAACTCAGTCTCTTGAAAATAATTAGGTACATGGAGTAGATGTAAAGTAGATGGAAGGTAATTTTAGAAGGGGAAGGCATTAGAGGGTTGGGACCAGTCAAAGACTTTCTGCAGAAAGTGTGATTTGAACTATTTTGAAGAAAGTTGGGGGATTTTAAGGGATCATGGGAGCTCTAGTCTCATAGACCTTATAGTATGTCCAGGTAAGTTATAAGCACAGTGGCTGGCACAAAGTAGACACTTAATTTAATTGATTGATTATGTAGAATTATAATAATTAACTCATATAAAATCAGTGAAATTGAGAGGTGTGAGCAAAGGGTAGAGAGCTGGTTTTGGACCCAGAGCATCTGGTTTCAAGTTCTGATTCAGACACTTTGCAGCATATTTATAACACTCGGGGACTCACTTTTCCCATTGCAAGATGGGGCAAGGTCATAGTGCATGACCTTTAAAGTCCCTTCCAGACATTTATAAAAATAATCATCATAATTTTATATAGCACTTAAAGGTTTGCAAAGTGCTTTACATGTTTCATTCTACTCTCATAACAATTCAGTGTTGCTGTTATTATCCTCCTCTTACAGATGATGAAACCTTACTAGATTAAGTGACTTGTATGTTTTCCAGCTGCTAGTAAGTGTCTGAGGCAGGATTTGAACTCTTCTCTTTCTGAACTCACACAGGGAAAATGCTCAGAAAAAGGGATGCAAGGACGCTCCCGATGTATCTCTTAGAATTTTAGAATCGATTGATTGGATGACATGGAGACACTGGCACAGTCAGACACACGGTAACTCGATTCTAACGTAGTGACTTTATTTTGGTCCCCTTCGAAAATGGATTACCACCATAAGATCCATTGATCTAACTCTCTACGAAGCTCTCTCTAATTGCCCCAACCCCAAAGCAGCAGCAGTCACACATAAAGAGGACATTTGGGTTGGTAAAAGATGGATCCCAACTGGAGAAATGAGGAAGGATTGCATTTTCTAAGGCTTGTTTCTTATGCTTAATTCATTTTCTTGGCCAAGTTGGCTTGTCTACCTTAGTTTAAGATGGGAATAGAGACCATGTGGGACATTCATTGAATAATCGACATTTTTTATCTGTAGCAAGTCGAACCCTGAGGAGGAACCCCTTCCCCCAAAGAGGAACAGCTAATTATCTGTTACTTGTGGTTATAGTAAATTGCTAAGGGTACTGAGAAATGAAGAGATTTATTTAGGATCACATCATGTCAGAGATTGTACATGAATTTAGGTTTTCTTCCCTTCCAGGTCAACCTAATAACCTTGGGGGTTTCCAAAGTGAAGCATTGGTTGGAGCCCAAGACGGATTGGTTGGATCAACCATTTGGGAGTGGGAACACAGGTTGCAAGCCATCCTCCCCCCACCAAGTTCTGGACCCATCCCTAGTACAAGCACCCCCTCTTCTTTACCAACCTGCTTCCTCCCACTGCTTTCATATTATTACCTTGGATAGGGGAAAGGGGAAGAGGACAAGCATTCATTAAACACCTACTGTAGTTCAAATTCCCATTATGCTAAACATTTACAGATATTTCTTCAATCCTCACTGCCAACCTGGTTGCTGTGTTCTATTGTTATTCCCATTTTACAGATAAGGAAACTGAGGCAGATCTGAGGTAAATGACTTGCCCCGGGTCACACAGCTAGTAAATTTCTGAGGTTACATTTGAATTCAGGTTTTTCTGAACCCCAGGCTCAGTGCTCCAAACCACTGTACCACCTATTTCCTAAAAGTAGGTTCCCTCAGGGAGATTTTAAGCTAATTGCACCCTGGTAACTCCCAGCAGCTTCAGAACAGTGGCCAGTGAGAAAGCCCTATCCCTGAAGGAGGAGAGAGGAAGAGAATGTATAGATTAAATATAGAGACAAATAATCTCATTTTCCAGATAAGAAAATTAAGGTACTAAGAGGTAAATGAAAACACATGATATTTCTAGTCTAATTTTACAAATGGGGAAACTGAATCCTAGAGAAGAAAAGGGGATGTAAATAGATCAGCTCTCTAGTTCAATCTCCTCACTTTCAAAATGAGGAAATGGAGAGGTAAAGGGAAGGTATAGATCAGACATACAGTCAGATTTCTATTTCTGAGTTTTGTAACATATGTGATTATTAATTAGTACAGTAATACACCTATGTAAGGCAGCATTGTATAGTTCAGAACCAACCTCAGAGCCAGCAAGACCAGGAGTCCCCCCTTGGGCGCTAGGGAAGGTGCTGGCCAGTTTAGTGGAGGGAGTTTCCTCACCTGGAAGTTCTGGAAATCACAGATTTCATCTCTATCCCTATCCCCTAATTTATAAATCTGCAAATGTACAATTTTTTTTTTTAAGTGCTAAGGATATACATTCAATTTGCCCTGATCTGCCCTGATCTGCCAATTAGTCTGATTGCAGGAGAAATGACTAATTTGTTTTCTTGAACTTTCCCATGTGTAAGTAAGGGGAAAAACGAAAAGTTTCAAACACCCTAATTTCTCTTTTACCTTTCCTTTTGTGATCTTAGATTTGGGGCACGTGTGTGTGTTTGTGCCTTTAAAGATCGGACTTCTACCCAACAGAAAGGGGCAGGCCGTTCTGTTGGCCTTTGTGGGCAGAGCCAAGAAAGCTCAACGCGGATTTGGGGCTTGAAAAGGAGGATCTGGGATCCCCGTCCCCGTAACTCAGGACCTTGTGGCTTTCTGAGAACCAGCAGTTACAGTTCATTTCACCTGGAGTAATTTTACAAGCGACCACTAGATGGCAACAGAGGACTGGCATTAGGAAGCGCAGCTTTAACTCTTCAGGGAGGCAGAGGAGGCTGAGCCCGGCGGGCCGGCTGGCATCTTCCCAGCAGTCCCCGGGGAGCTGAGCCGGAGCATCTGCTTCACGACTGGAGGCCACCCTGGGGACCAACTAGGCCAAGTCTCCCCGGTTTACAGAGCGGCAGAAGCGTAAGATGTCAGAGCCGGAGCACAGTGATACGGCCGCGGGAAGCAGTGCTGGCTAGCCCCGGCTTCGAGGCCGAAAGTGCCGGCTTTTCACCTTCGAGCCCTGGCAGAGATTGTGGGAACCATTAAAAAGATTAAGCGCCGTGGATCCTAGGTCTAGAGCTGGAGGGGCCCTGGGGGGTCATCAAGTACAGCCCCTCACCTTACAGAGGAGGAAACTGAGGCCCAGAGAGGGGGAGGGAAGGAATAGATCAGATGTTTGTCCAATCCCCACAGAACCCAGAGAAGGGGATGAGACTATTTGGATCAGATGCCTAATCCGACCCCCTCATCTTCCTAATGGGGAAACTGAGTCTGGGAGGGGAATGTACAGATCAGATGCCTAATCCAACCCCCTCATCTTCCTAATGAGGAAAGAAACCAGAAAGTGAAAATGACTTGCCAGTATCAATCAGTGATCAGTTATAAGATCATAGACATAACTGAAAGTTCCTTAGACATTATTTAGTCTAAGCTTATTTTGCAGATGAGGAATGTGAGGCCTACTGTAATTAAGCAACTTTTCCAAGATGACACATGTAGTTAATTGAGGAAAATTTGAGTCCAGGATCTGACTTCAAATCCTGTGCTTTTTTCACCTGGTAGCACCCTGCAATAAATGGGAGAGATGGCATTCTGAATTTATCTTATATTTTTTTTCTTTGTGATTTGGGGGGAAGATGAGAGGGGGTGTTAGGCTATGCAAACCGAAGGCTGGAGGTGGTTGTAGTCAGCTAGTCCCAACCCTTTATAGCTGAGGGAACTGACCCAGAGAAATTAGCTAGGTGGGGGCAGGGTCACAGTAGCAGAGGTGGAACTTGACTCCAACTTGCTGGACTATAAATAAGATGTTTGTTTTGCTTGTCAGTTTGGTGGGAGGTGGATCAGGATGGGAGACAGACTGGACAAGGCCAGGGAGAATCTAGTGAGGATTTGAGAGAGGGGCAGGAGCTGTGGATGGGAGTGGGACATAGATTGCTTGCCTCACTGAAATCCTCTTTCTTTCTTTTCTATTCTTTCTTTCTTTCTTTCTATTCTTTCTTTCTTTCTTTTCTATTCTTTCTATTCTTTCTTTTCTTTTCTTTTCTTTTCTTTCTTTCTTTCTTTTCTTTCTTTTCTTTCTTTTCTTTTTCTTTCTTTCTTTCTTTCTTTCTTTCTTTCTTTCTTTCTTTCTTTCTTTCTTTCTTTCTTTCTCTTTCTTTCTTTCTTTTCTTTTTTCTTTCTTTCTTTCTTTCTTTTCTTTTCTTTCTTTCTTTCTTTCTTTCTTTCTAAAGTGACTTGCCCAGGGTCACAGAGCTAAGTGTCTGAGGCCAGATTTAAACTCAGGTCTTCCTGACTTCAGGACTGGTGCTCTATCCACTTTACCACCTAGCTACCCCTGAATAGCTTCTTAAATCGTGCTTCAAGATCTATGTGGGATCATAATGGAATGTTGAGAAATTATGATTTGTTATCAGTAAATATTTGAATTATATACTTATTTTATGTACCTATCTACCCAGGATAGTATAAACATTTCTTGCATGAAAAGGGGTATTGAGCAGAAAATTTAGGAAGGCCTGTTGAGTAGAGCAGTAGGTTTAGAGTTAGGAAAAGAGGAGAGATGGATTCTAGCTTCAGACCATTTACCAGATGGTTGCTCTTTCAAAAATCACTTTTGTCAACTCAGTTTTTTTTTTTTAATCTGAAAAATGGGGATGATAATTATAGTGTTTATAGGATTGTGAGAGTAAAATGAAATGATATATGTATATACATCTTAAAATGTTTTATAAATCCATAAAGTCTTAAAGGAAATCTTAAAGTGCTAGCTGCTGTTTTTAAATAATGTTTTGTGGCGTGCTTGGTTGCCAGATTTGCAGTCAGGAGACCTACATTGGAAATGCATCTCAGACAAACTTTGTGACTGAGTAAATCGCTTAGTCTCACTTGACCTCAATTCCTTTAGGTACACAATGGATGCTACAGAATCTCTAGCTCAAATAAGAGAATGTATGAAGTATTTTGCTCACATTATGGTGCCCAATCCGCCTAAGAGGTTGTTATTGTTATAAACCTCCAGGCCCTCCTAGTGGCAGCTCTGATGAGTCCCTGGCCTGACATTACCAGGGGACACAATCCTAAAGTTTGGGGAATGGGAAGTTGGCAGGTTACTCTCTCTCGCTTTCTTAAAACAGTCTTAATGATCCCCAGCAGCTCCCGAGGTTCCCAAGGAAGTGGCAGAAGTTTTCAGTGGCTTGGGGACAATTCTCAGGGGCTCGTTGCTAATTTGTTCCTTTGCAAACTTTTCCACCTCTCTCTCTCTTGGCTCCTGGGGGGCCAATTAAGTCACCAAACCTCAGCTCGGCATCTCGGCCCTCATGGGCTGGCCCTGGCATACTGTAACCTGACTCATTAGCAAACTTTCAGCTCACAGGGGCAATCAGCCAAGGTTTCCTGGTGATTGCTCTGGGAACGCTTTCTAATAAATTCAGAGAGGCTGCTGGAATGTTGACAGGACGAAGAAACTTCCTCACTATTGTCTGTCCGTCTGTCTCTCCTTCCTTCCTTCCTTCCTTCCTTCCTTCCTTCCTTCCTTCCTTCCTTCCTTCCTTCCTTCCTTCCTTCCTTCCTCCTCCTTCCTTCCTTCCTTCCTTCTTCCTTCCTCCCTCCCTCCCTCCTTCCTTCCTTCCTTCCTTCCTTCTTCCTTCCTTCCTTCTTCCTTCCTTCCTTCTTCCTTCCTTCCTTCCTCCCTCTCTCCCTTCCTTCCTTCCTTCCTTCCTCCTCCCTCCCTCCCTCCCTTCCTTCCTTCCTTCCTTCCTTCCTTCCTTCCTTCCTTCCTTCCTTCCTTCCTTCCTCCTTCCTTCCTTCTTCTTTCTTCCTTTCTTCTTTCTTCCTTCTTCTTTCTTCTTTCTTCTTTCTTTCTTTCTTTCTTCCTTCTTTCTTTCTTTCTTTCTTTCTTTCTTTCTTTCTTTCTTTCTTTTCTTTCTTTCTTTCTTTTTCTTTCTTCTTTCTTTCTTTCTTTCTTTCTTTCTTTCTTTCTTCCTTCCTTCCTTCCTTCCTTCCTTCCTTCCTTCCTTCTTCCTCCTTCCTTCCTTCCTTCCTTCCTTCTTTCTTTCTTTCTTTCTTTTTCTTTCTTTCTTTCTTTCTTTCTTTCTTTCTTTTTCTTTCTTTCTTTCTTTCTTTCTTTCTTTCTTTCTTCTTTCTTTCTTTCTTTCTTTCTTTCTTTCTTTCTTTCTTTCTTTCTTTCTTTCTTTCTTTCTTCTTTCTTCTTTCTTCCTTCCTCCCTCCCTCCCTTCCTTCCTTCCCTCTGTCCTTTCCCTCTCTCTCTCTCCTTCTGTCTCTCTCTCTTTTACATTGAAGGTAACATTTCATGCTCTTTCTTATTAAGAAATGAATTTTTATTGACATATTTTGTTTGTGCATTACCTACATTTCCCAATGTCTTTCTCTCACAGTTTCCCAGAAGACCATCCTTTATTACAAAGATTAAAAGTTCACCTAGAGCAAAGAAACAAAAGTACAGTTTAATAAAAATGATATTGCAAAAAAAAATTACTCTGGTCACAACTCTGATGTGAATGAGTCTCTGATACCAATACAATAACAACAACAACAGTAAAAATGATAATAATAAATAGTACTGGAGGACTAAAAAATGGAACTAGTGCTACCCAATATAAACTACACTTTCAAGCATTGTTTATCAACTCTGATACTTTATAAAAGTAGAAACATTGTAGAAGAGATGAGATGCTCAAGACTTAAAAGCAATTGAATATAGTTTAAAATCAAAGGCAACTGTTGCATTAAGGATGTACTATTTGCCACAAAGTGGTGAGAAAGCTGGAAATTAGATTTAACCAACAGCTCACAAATTGATATGGGAACCGAAAGATAAAAATTTGTATCATAAACAAATTAGAGAACAGTAGGAGATGCCTTTATGGGGCAGCTGGGTGGTCCACAAAAGAGTGTTGAGCTTGGAATCAGGAAGGCCTCCATCTCAGACCCTTATTAGTTGTGTGACAAGTCACTTAACCCTTATTTGCATCAGTTTACTCATCTATAAAATAGGGACACACAAGAGAAGGAAATGGCAAACCAGTTCAGTGTTACTGCCCTCTAAACTCACATGTAGAATTAGACATGCTTAAAGAATAGCAAGGGGAATGCCTTTTACAATTATGAATATGAGAAAGGTTCTTGAATAAACTGGGGATAGAGAGGACTTTAGGACATAAAAAGGACTATTTTAATTATATGAAATTAAAAAGTAATTTAATTTTTTTTGGGAAGAGGAGAAATAATGTTTATGCCTTTTTTACTTCTCCCCAACAAAGAACAAATGCAAAAGGATATAAATGAAATACTAAAAATACATAAAAGACAACAAAGAGAAGTTCAGAAAAAGATACATTCTGGGCAATGCTGAAATGATTGTGTTAAATTTCATACGTATTATTAAAAAACCTAGCTATATAGTAGGGATCCACGGTATTATGTAATATCATCTTTTCTTGTTCTTTTATGTAAAGGAGAACAAGAAAAGTAATGGATGGCTATGAAGTTGGTGTTGAAGCCAAGAAAATTTGGATTCAAATCCTGCTTTGGTTAGAGCAGTAGTGAGACTCTGGGTAATTCATTTAACCTTTCACTATTCTAGACAACTCTTTTAAGTTGCAGAGAAAGTGTGACCTTTATAAGTAGAAAAGATTTTCTTCCCTAGATCCATAGGGGCTCAATTGACTATTCTCAGGCTTCTCCCCTCAAATCCCAAGTGGCTAGGATTCTTCTTTATGAGTCTCCATGGTATGCTAGTCCTTACCAATTAACCATTGGTCTCTATAATTTTTTTTAGGTGATACATAACATATCTTGCAAACCAAGGATATATCTTCCTCTTATATACATATGGTCACTGGAAAGAGTGGGCTTGAATAAAATACAATGGTAGGGAGGCATGTAGAAAGGCAAAGAATAACCACTTACTAGTGCTAGGCATTTAAAAATGCTTTACAAATATTATCTCATCATGTATTCACAAAAGCCCCAGCAGGGAGGTGATATTATTATTCACATTTTACAGTTAAGGGAATTGAGGTGGACAGAATTTAAATAACTTGCCCAGGTTCACTCAGCTAATAACTATTTCGGGGTGGACTTGAACATAGGCCTTCTTGACATTAGTCCTAGCACTCTATCCACTGTGCTACCCACATGCTTTTTACATTGATAGGGAACATGTGAGACCAAGATGGCATCTCCTGCCTCCTACACCTGGAAGTATTTTTTTTTTTTTTTCATTATGGAGTTCTCATGAAGTTTTTTTCATCAATTTTGACATCAGTGGTGAATGAATACAACTGAACTATCTCCTGATAAGAGGAGGATATATCTTTGGTGTACAGAGTACATTCGGTACCAGCTAAAAGCACAGTGTCTCAGCTGGATGTGTTTCTGAGTCAGGTCCACACTAGACTTGGATGCTGTTGGGTTAGACTGGCCAGGTTGCTTGGCCTGAATCTCTCCAGACCTTGCGATGGTTATAAGGTTATAAGGTTGCTTAGTTTATTCATCTCAATATTGTTTCTTGATCATGTTAACTGTGGCCACTGATTTTGGTTTCATTCATCTCTGCTACTGACTACTAGTAGGATCATCGGTTACGCCAACATGTGCAAACATTGACCAGATCATGTCCATTTGGAGTATCATTTTCTTAATGTCATATACAAGTAGACAGAGGTGATCATATACTCACAGCTGCCGTGGGTACATAAGAGACATAGTTAGGTTTCTCCCTCACTCAGTTCTTGGCCATGACTCTTATGTAGTGATATCATTTTGGTTCTCTGAAAATGAAGTTCAACAACCGGACAATGAAGCTCAAAGCAATCTTCTCCCTTACAGTCACTAAAGAAAGAGAACTAAAGATTTGTGAATAGCAACTTTTGTGTATTTGGTTCTAGATTAGCCCTTCTTGAGGCACTAGCACCTCTGATTCCATAGCCAGTAAGATTTGCCATCAGCACACACAACTAATCTCTGCCATATTCATGGCAATATACTGGTTCATAAAAATTTCAATGTGTCAGGGCGGGAGGAAGAAAGAAAAAACATCTCCACTTGTTTCAAAGACTAGTCTGAGGGATGTGCTGCTAAATGTTTTACAAATAACTCTCTGATAAAAAGAAAGTACTTGGGATGCACTTTTAAGTTTAATTGCACTAACTTTTTCTCTATCACAAGTCTAGACAATGAACAAAATGATATATCAAACCAGGATTCATAAAATCTGCCAATTTCTGGGGTGTAAATGTTCATGCTAATATATATATATATATTTATGAAAGCTTTTTATTTACAAAACATATGATGGGTAATTTTTCAACACTGACCCTTGCAAAACCTTCTGTTCCAATTTTTTCCTTCCTTCTCCCCACCTCCTCTCCTAGATGGCAGGTAGTCTAATACATTAAATATGTTAAAATATATGTATGTGTGTATATGTATATATATTTATACATATAAATATATAAAATATATGTATATATATAGATACAATATATGTATACATATTTATACAGTTATCTCGCTGCACAAGAAAAATTGGATCAAGAAAGAAGAAAAAAACTGCAAAAGAAAACAAAATGCAAGCCAATAACAACAGAGTGAGAATGCTATGTTGTGGTCCACACTCAGTTCCCATGGTCCTCTCTCTGGCTGTAGATGGCTCTCTTCATCACTTAACAATTGGAATTGGTTTGAATCCTCTCATTGTTGAAGAGAGCCACATCCAGCAGAATTGATCATTGTATAGTCTTCTTGTTGCTGTATGTAATGATCTGTTTCTGCTCATTTCACTCAGTCATGCTAAAAATATAATAACTAGCACTTATGAGTGGGTTTGAGCTGGCTCCAGCACACTCCTAGCTAGATCTTCAGTGGCTAGTTGTCCTCTCCCACATCACACTTACATAAAGAAATGGTGATGCTTACTAATATTCACAATAACAATGTTAAAATGTTAACAGCAATAAATAAATAAAATCTTAATGTTAAAAATAGAATTATAGGGACATAGGTTTAAAGTTGGTGGGAACTCCTAAATCTTCTGGTCCAAACTTCTCATCTTACAGATGAGGAAACTGAAGACTAGAGAGATAAAATGACAGTTTCTCATGTTTCTCTGAATTTCTCATATTTGTTTTTTTGGCTATATAATAGTATCGAGTATTCCATTACACTCATACATCATAACTTGCTTAGCCATTTTCCAATTAAAGTGTATACACTTTGTTTCCAGATTTTTGATATCATTAAAAGGGCTGCTAAAATATTTTTGTATAAGTGGAACATTTTTGCTCTATTTTTAATCTCCTTAGAGAACAAGTCCAGTTATAGGGTTGCTAAATCAAGAAATATGAAAGTGACTTTTCTTATATAATTGGGGAAGTTGGGTGGTACAGTGTATAGAATGCAGTGCCTGGAGTCAGGAAGACCAGAATTTGGAGTTAGCCTCAGATACTTATTGTAACTCTGGACATATCACTTAACCCTGTTTGCCACAGTTTTCCCATTTATAAAATTAATTCCCTATTTATAAAATGAACTGGAGCAATAGCAAACTATTCCAGTGTCTTTGTCAAGAAGACCCCAAATGGAGTCATGAAGAAATGACTGAGCAAATTACAACAATTAGACCCCCTGATGATATTGAAGTCACTTTAATGGAAAATTTCCAAATTTGAGCCCAGACCCTCTTTAGAAGTAACTGATGTAGCCATGGATAGGATACTGGGCCTAAAGTAAAAAAAGACTCAAATAAAGTTTAAAAAAAGGGGTTTAAATTTGGTCTCAGGTACTTACTATTTGTGTGATCCTGGGCAAATCACCCCCTGTTTGCCTCATAAAACTCCCAGAGTTATTATGAGGATCAAATAAGGTAAGCATAGTAGATGCCATATAAATGCTTATTCCTTTCCCCTTGTCTTCTTGGACATGTCTGCTTCATTTGACACAATTGGCTACAACCTTCACAAGCCTTCTTCCCCTTTGGTATTTGGGACATTTCCTTTTTGCAGCTTTTGATGTTACTTTCCTTCCCCTCTCTCCCCCTCCTCCCACACTTATCTAACCAGGTGTCTGGTTAGATAATGTATTCTTTAATGTATTCTTGCTAGCCCTTCCTTCTATTTTAACTCTCACCCTGATCATCATGTTAAGATTACCCAGAGTTCTCTTCAAAGCTTCATACTCCATAATTTCTCCTTTGGTGATCTGTCATTCTGGTTCTCATTGGCCACCAAGAAGTCCTAGGCCAAGCCTATTTTTATCCTTCTATTTTAACTCTTGCTTTGACTCTCATGCTGGGATTACCCAGAGTTTTTTTCAAAGCTTCATACTCCACATTTCCTCCCTTGGTGATCTGTTGCTCTGATTCTCATTGATTGGCCACCAAGAGGTCCTAGACCAAGTCCCATTTCATCATTGTTTGGGTCCAAATCAACTCAGATTGAATGTTAATAGCAGTCATTTCTGCTTTGGCCAGAAACCGTAAGGGTTTTCCCCTCCCAAATTAATTAAGTTTTTTTTCTTTTTGACTAGATAAAAGAGAAGAATCTTTGTCTCAATTGGGTGTGGCCTCAATCAAACTGAGACCAGTTAAAGACCTTAATTTAAAAAGGTCAAGGTCTCCCATTGCATCCTAGGCCATCTCCAATCATCCTAATCTATATCTGGCTGCTGGAGCCAGATGATTCTGGAGGGGAAAATGAGGTAGGTGATCTAGCACAGCCTTTCCTCACTTAAATCCAATTCACTTGCATGTCATGGTCTTCTTGGAGAATGAAAGACAAACAGCAAATTCTGTGACTCATTCTCACTTCTAAGTAGAGAACAGCAGTGACAAAGACAACAACATTGACCATTTATGTAATGCTCCATGATTTGTGAAGTACTTTATAAATAATATCTAATTCCATCCTTACAATAGCTCTGAGAAGTAGGTCCTATTATCATCCTCTTTTGTAGATGAGGAAACTGAAGGTGCAAGAGATTAAGTAACCGACCCAGGGTCACATGACTAGGATGCATCTGAGGAAGAATTGGAACTAAGGACTTCCTGATTCTAGATCCAAACTCTAACCACTGAACTGTCTCTAATTGGTTGATTCTCAAATCTTGATTTCCTGGCCTGGTCTTTCTCCTACATTCCAAATCCACATTTCCAACTGCCCAAATGGACAACTCATCTGGATGTCCTGCTGAGATCTCAAACTCAGAAGATTCAAAAATGAATGTAGACTCTTCCCCCAGGCCTTCCTTTCCTAATGTTTAGAACATTAGAGTCATCTTTGAAACCTCCTTTATTGTCAAGGTTCATATAGAAACTTAATGGTACACCTGAAAATAGAAAATAGATAAATAAAAAATAAAAATTAATAAATAGAAAATAGGAAATAAAGACTGATCTCTAAGCTCAGTTCCATCAATGGATTTTATGTTTTTTTTCCCCTAGAAGCTCCATAATCTATATTACTTTACCTTCCTAATCACACTCCCATCACTTCTGTCCAAGAATTCTAAACTTCAATCAAGCTGATCTATTGACTATCCCCTAATTTGCCATCAAAACCAACCAAAAAGTATTAATTAAATTATTTTCTACATGCCAGGCACCATGCTAAAAGCTGGAGATACCAAATAAAATCCTCTAGCAGGTGCTCATCTGCCTTTGTGGCCTTGCTGAACTCTGCCTCCCTCCCTTTCCTGATTGAAGTCCAATCCAAAATCCTCTCCATCAAGCTTTCTCTGAATCCATACCCCCTTGAGTCATTGACCTTCTCCCTCAGCCATGGAATCACAAATCACACAGCCATAGATTTTCAGAGTTGGAAAAGGGGACATCATTGAGCACTTAATCCAAGCCATGACAACACCCTCAACAAGTGGTCATCCAACTTTTGAAGATCTATATTGAGGGGAAAGGCCCTATCTCTTCATTTTACTTTTGGATAGTTCTGATTGTTTGGGAGTTTGTCAAGCCCAGACTTATCTCACAAAATAACCTTTATTAAACTTCTGATACCTTTAACTTATATCATTATGTATTATAGTTATTATATTTGTCTTATCACATTATTAGATGACGAGACCATATCTTTTTTAAACTTTATAGCTCTCTGATAAAAAGATAGTACTCAGGATGCACTTTGAAGCTTAATTTGTACCATGTGCACATACAGGACGTTATACCCCTTATCCCAGCTCATTCTTTTGTCTAACTTCCCCGTTTCCATTAAAAGCGTCACTATCTATTTTATCACTCCCATTTCCCAGCTTTAGTGTTACATTTGACTTCCCTCTCTAACACATGTCATATCCTATTAGTTGCCTAGTTTGTTCACCTCCTTTCTTGTATCAGTCCATGTCTTGACCCTCATGTGGTCGCCCCCTACTTCAGGCTCCCATCACTTCTCATCTAGAGATTGTATTAGCCTCCCAATTCCTCTGGGCTTCTACAATCTTTCCTTTTTCCATCTATCCTCCATATAACTGTCAAATATACATTTTAAAAAATGAAAATCTGCTCTGTCACTCTTCTACTCAAAAATCTCCCATGGTTCCCATACTTTTAGGATGAAATTCGAAATGTTTATCTTTGCATTTAAAGTCATCCACAATCTGCCCCTCACCTACCTTTTCAATTTTCTTTCACATGTCTCCTTTTCACATATTAATTCATTCCATTCAAATGTATGAGAGTGGTTCATCATAATGACATCCTATTAGCCATTTAATGAACACATTATAGAATAGTATGTGCTAGGAAATTAGGCAGCTAGGTCTGGAGTTAGAAAGACTCATCTTCCCGCAGTCAAATGTGGCCTCAGATACTTCCTAGCTGTGTGATCCTGTGTCAGTCACTTCACCCTGTTTGTCTCAGTTTCCTCATCTGTAAAATGAGCTGGAGAAGGAAATGATAGACTCCTCCCGTATCTTTGTCAAGAAAACCCCAAATGTAGTCACAGAGAGTTGGACATGATAAAACAACAACAGAAGAAAAGAAAAAGGCAGTGGTGATACAGAGACTAAGAATATAATGATCTCTCTTCTCCAGAAGTTTATGTTCTGTTGAAGGAGGTAATTATTTGACTTCCCACCACCTGCAAAGGCTGCTCCCTCCCATTTGGAAAGCAAAACTATTTCTTAGTATGTTTGGTTTCAGGGGATTTCTGGTACCAAGATGGTGGAGCAAGGAATGTAGTCCTCCAAAACTCCCCTCCAACAACTAGAAAATCACTTTAGATTTGTCCAGGAACAGGGAGGCATTTTATTAGCCTGGCAGTAAAGATTTACTTCCATGGGGAGAGAGGGGAGTGAGATTCAAGAACAGCAGCAGGCAGTCTCGGAGTTGGGGGCTCTGAGTCTTTGGCGATCTACAATGGAAGCGTGCCAGCTACAAAACAGCAGATTCCTAGGCAAGTGAGCAGTCTGTGCAAGGCCCCACCCCAACTACTCCATCCTAAGAACAAGCCACAAGTGACTTCTTGATGCTGTTGCTGACCTGTAGTGAAGCTTTGCCCCATGGTTGGCCAACAGCAAGACTCTGCCCCTGGGGCCTATCTGCAGAGGGAGCCTGTTTCCATAGCAAATCAGGAGAAGGGCTCTATCCCTGGGGCAATAAAATCTTTCTTCAAGGCCAACCACCAGAAAACTCTGTTATCATAGCAACCTAGCAACAAGGCCCCATCTCTGGAGCAGGCCAGCAACTAAATCCCACACTCAGAGAAGGCCAATAGGGAGATCTTGCTCCCCAGTACAAGTCATAAGGGAAGCCTGTGCTCTGGAGAAAGCAAGCTGCTAAGCCTAAAGCCCAGGGAAAGTCAACAGTAATACCCAAAGTGCCAGCACAAAAAGCTTGGAAGAGTATAAGACCATAGCCCAACTGTCACAATGAAATAGGCATGGAATTAAAAAAAAATCTAGAAAAAGAACAAATTAAAAACCCCCAAATTAAATAGTAAATTGGAAATCCTGAAAAACAAAGGAGATGTTAATAAATTAATAGAAAACCATTGAATTAATAAGTAAAATTAAAGCTGTTTTTATTAAAAACCCAATAAATTATTATTATTATTATTTTGCTTTTTTTTTTAATAAGGCAAATGGGGTTAAGTGACTTGTCTAGGGTCACATAGCTGGGAAGTGTTAAGTGTCTGAGGCCAGATTTGAATTCAGGTCCTCCTGACTTCAGGGCTGCTCCTCCACTGTGTCTCCTAGCTGCCTCAAGACAAATTATTGGATAATTTTATTAAAAAGGGAAAGAAGAAACCAAAATTATTAGTATCAAAAATGACAGGAGTGAATTCACCACCAGTGAAGAGGAAATAGAGAAAATTGGGAGCTATTTTGTCCAATTATATGCCAACAAATTTGGTAATTTAAATGAAATGGATGAATAACTATAACAAACAAATTATTAGATTAACAGAAGAAGAAATAAAATACTTAACCCAATCTTAGAAAAAGAAATCAAACAAGTCATTAATGAATTTCCTAAGAAAAAATCCCTAGGACCAAATGGATTCACAAGTGAATGCTACCAAATATTTAAAGAACAATTAACCCCCATACCATATAAACTATTTGGGAAAATAGGTGAAGAAGGAGTTCTGCCAAATTCTTTTTACAACACAAAAGTTGCTGATATCTAAACTAGGATGAGCCAAAACAGAGAAAGAAAATTATAGGCCAATTTCCCCAATGAATTTTGATGTAAAAATTGTAAACAAAACACTAGCAAAGAGATTACAGCAATATATCACAAGGAACATATATTATGACCAGTGGGATTTATACCAGGAATGCAGAACTGGTTCAATATTAGAAAAAACTATTTGCGTAATTGATCACCTCAACAAAAATCCCAACAGAAATTACATGATTATCTCAATAGATACAGAAAAAGCCTTTGACAAAATATGGCACCCATTCCTATTACAAACACTAGAGAGCATAGAAATAAATGGAGCTTACCTTAAAGTGATAAATGATATTTATCTAAAACTATTAAGTGTTATTTATAGTAGGGATAAACTAGAAGCCTTTCCAGTTCAATCGAGGGTGAAGGGAGGATGTCCATTATCACCTTTGTTATTTAACATTGTACTAGAAATGTTAGCTGTAGTATAAGAAAAGAAAAAGAAATTGAAAGCATTAGGATAGGCAACGAGGAAACAAAACTATCACCTTTTGCAGATAGTATGATGTTATAATGATAAAATCATAGAGAATGAATGAAAAAAAACAACTTGAAATAATTAACAACTTTAGCAAAGTTGCAGAATGCAAAATAAACCCACATAAATCATCAGCATTTCTCTATATTATTAATAAAGTCTAGCAGTAAGAAATAGAAAGAGAAATTCCATTTAAGATAATTATAGACAATATAAAACACTTTGGAGTTTACCTGCTAAGACTAGCCTAGGCACTATATGAATATAACTATAAAATACTTTTCAGAAAAATAAAGTCAGATCTAAATAACTGGAAAAATATTACTAGCACATGGATAGGCTGAAACAATAAATTAAAAACATTTTTACCTAAATTAATCTAGTTATTCAGTGCCATAGTAATCAGACTATCAATTTTTTATAGAGGTAGAAAAAAAATAAAAAAATTCATCTGGAAGAACAAAAGCTCAAGAATATTAAAGAAATCAATGAAAAAATGCAAAAGAAGGTGATTTAGCCATACCAGATCTCAAATTGTATTATAAAGTGATAATTATCAAAACAATCTGATACTGGATAACAGAGTGGTAGTTTAGTGGAATACATTAGATATACATAACACTATAGTAAGCAAACATAATAATCTAAATATGATAAACCCAAAGAAACAAGTTTTTGGAATAAAAACTCCTTATTTGACAAAAACTTCTGGGAAAGTTGGAAAACAGTATGGCAGAAATCAGATATAGAGGGACATCTCATACTGTATACCAAAATAAAGTCAAAACGAGGACATGATTTACACATAAAAGATGATACCATACACAATTTAAGAGAGCATGGAATTTTTTATCTGTCAGATTTATGGATAAGGGAAGAATTTAGGATCAAAGAAGATAGAGAGAGCATTACAAAATGTAAAATAGTAATTCTGATTATATAAAATTAAAGTTTTTGCATAGACAAAATCAATGCAATTAAAATTATAAGGAAAATAGAAAAGTGGAAATTTTTTTTTTTACAATAAGTATCTCTGATAAAGGCCCCATTTCTCAACTATGTAGAAAACTGAGTCAAATTTATAAAAGTACAATTCATTTCCCATTTGACAAATGGTCAATGGATATGAACAGGCTATTGTCAGCTAAAGAAATCAAAGCAATCTGTAGTCATGTGAAAAAATGCTCCAAATCACTATTGATTAGAGTCAACTCTGAGGTACCACCTCACCTATCATAGTGCTAATATGATATAAAAAGAAAATGTTAGATGTTGCAGGGATGTGGAAACACTGGGGCACTTATGCATTGTTGATGGAGTTGTGAACTGATCCAAACATTTTGGAGTCAAATTTGGAACTATGCCCAAAGGGTTATAAAACCATATATCTTCTTTTATCTAGTAATACCACTGTTAAGTCTTTATCTCAAAGACAGCCAAAAAAAAGGGAAAAGGAACAATTTCTACAAAAAAAATAGCTCTTTTTTGTGCTGGCTAAGAATTAGAAATCAAAAGGATGTCCTTCAAATGGGGAATGATTAACAAGCTGTGACACATGATTATAATGGAGTATTTTGTGCTGTAAGAAGTGACAAGCAGGATGATTTCAGTGGACAGACTTACATGAACTGATTGACAGTGAAACAGGAGAACGTTGTATACAGTCACAGCAACATTGTGTGATGATCAGCTATAATTAGCTTAGCTCTTCTCAGCAATGCAATGATCCAAGACAATCTCAAAAATTAATGATGAAGTACACTCTCCTCCTTTAAAGGAAAAAAACTTATATTGATTGAATACAGACTGAAGCATGCTATTTTAAACTTTTTCTTTCATTTTTTTCTTTTCTTCTATCTTGTACAAAAATAATTAATATGGAAATGTTTTTACATTATGACACATTAAAAAGACCACTGGAAAAAAATATATTTGATGAGTTAAAAAAAGAGAATATTTGGTGACTTTCAAGTACTTTCAAATACTGCTCACATGAGACCTTTTCTAATCACCTTCAGTTATTCAAGCTTTCTACATATTGAAATGTTTTTTTAGTTTTTATAGCTTTATACATACTTAATATTTACCTATCTGTCTATATGCCATATTCCCAGGTAGAATGCAAGCTTTTTGAAAGCAGATTTAAAAAAAATTCTCTTTTTGTATACCCAATGCCTAGCTCAGTATGTGGTATCTTGTAGCTGCTTAATAAATAGTTGTTTAATTGAATTGACAAGAGTCATTGAATAACTTTTAATTTAATTAGAATCCAGAATGTTAGAAAGGAACTTGTTTAGATAATTGACAATGGCTTTACTTGCAAAAAATGGGCCAGACTAAAAGACCCAGGATGATTGGGTTCCTGAGTGTCCCAAAACTCTGGGGTAGGACTTTGGCATGGCCTCTTCCCAGCAGGCTTCCACACCTAACCAGTGGAGCAGAAAACTGAGCTTCTCCTTGGACCAAAATTTCATGGTATTAAAAACTCTTGGGAGCTCATTACTTGGGTCAGTGATGGCAAGGACAATGCACTTCCATTAGCTCTTGAGTCCCTTGGGAGTTCAGAAGGCTTGTCTATCTCTTTCCTAAGTTGTACCCTTTTACTTTGGAGGAAGTCACTATTCAGGATGCCCGAGGAT